>NC_052102.1:7768910-7846277 GCF_012273895.1 Zerene cesonia | reverse complement strand
CCGCTTCCGAGATTCCAATTATATATATATATACAAGAATTGCTCGTTTAAAGATATAAGATATATATATTTTTTTTTGTTTTTATTTTTTGTGTCAGTACAATGCCAACCTTTTTATATAACAAGCCTTAACAACTAAAATTAAAACAATTGGAGAATTAATAGCTATAAAAGCTATTAATTCTCCAATTGTTTTAATTTTATGTTTCTTTTATAATTTTCAACGGCACTGCACTGCACTGCAATGGAAAATTTCATTGATGTGTATATTTGACCGAAAAAATATGAGAATAATCGAGCTTTTTTTCTGATTCGAATTTTAAATTATTTTTCAAGATTTATATTTATGAATAATACTTACTAAAATGTACAGTTTTTTTATTAATTAATATTGTAATTTCGTTGCAGAAAAGTATACGGGTTTAACTCTGTAGCGGAATTATACAAGTGGAGTTCCTCAGCATTCTACCTCGAGAAAGTGAAAACGCCGATGATATTTATCAACGCACGCGACGACCCCATAGTTCCTGAACCACTCTTGCCGATCGTCAGAGAGTTTGTCAGTAAGTATTATTACAATTACTTGACACGCTTTAATGGAAATTTCAATATGTAAGATTATATATCTTAAAGACATAAATCCAATTGATACACATACTAATTGCTGATTAAACACTACACGCAAACGTGATTAAGAAAAAGGAATGCAATTCTTTAATGGTTTGGGCCTCTTTAAATAAACTTGAAGTTATAATTAATTATTCTGCGTAATGCATTAAACATGTTATACAATTTTTCAATTGCCTGTGTCTACCTTAAAAGGAGGACCTTTTAATGATTGTTAATTAAATGTTCTGATTTTTTAAGGCAATTAACTATAATAAAATTAATATGTATAGACTAACTATAATATTCGGGTCAATTTTAACCGCAGAATTTTCCAGGTTCGCAGGATAAGAAGATGTTTCTAGAATTAGCGCACGGCGGTCACTTGGGTTTCTACGAAGGTGGGCTGCTGTACGCGAACCCTGTGACGTGGCTCGACCGAGCGCTAGTGGGTCTGGTTGGCGGCTTGCTAATGGCGCACAACAAATGTTCACCAAAAGATTCGCTAATGGCCACCGCAGAATATAACGTATCTGACGACGAACCAGATCTCATCAAATCCGCCACAATTCTCTACCGCGACCCATTCGAGAAGCACGCACAAAAAATATAATTGACATTCCAAAATTAAATTTAAAATTAGAATGCATTTTTGTTCCATCGGCGAATTCGCGTGGAACATTCGAGATTTTTATAGTTGGGCGTGATTGATTGTTGTAAGATATTTATTAATGATGGGCTTGAGAGTTTGAAAAATGTGCCTAATGGTATACGTAAGTGTGCCTAGAAATTTATCAGAATGAGATTTTCGTTGTTTCGTCAGGTAATGATACAAATGTTTTAAGTTTTTATTTAAATGTTATCTGTAAAAAATTATTTAATGTGCACTTAATTTTAATGTTGCACAATAATCGCTTACACATATTAATTCCAGTACAACTGATATATTTATTACTGTACGAAAACGATAAGTAGTTGATAAAGTAGTTTTTCCTTATAATGTGATATATTTGTTTGATTAAATTTTAAATCTGCTTGTTATAGTATCTGTGAATGAAAAAATGTATTATATTGCATTTATCTACTTATATAATTTTACATAATATAACAATTTTGATTTATTATTCAAATAGTTAATAATTATACAATAAATACATTAATATTTATTATATTATTACTCATTTAAATGTTTTATGTAAAGGTTACGTTTTTTATACAGAACCATATATGACACGGTTTTAATTATTCTTAAATGACCAAAGCACTAGATTCAAAGTAAAAAAAGAACGGGTGAATTGCTAATAAACTTCGCAAATAGTTATTCAATTAAGCTAATATCATGTATGTAATGTACCTAGATCAGTTTTACGACTTGTTGATACAATTGATATTGCCTTGACACTTTTTGATTTAAATTTTCATTTCTTTTTTTTTTTTTACCGTCTGATTACACCAAAATATATAAAGAAGTTGTGAAATGCTATAAAAGGGACAAATTTATTGAGTCACGGTTGTGTATGTTTTAATAGCAAAACCTAGATAAAGTGTTCTATGGAAACTAATATGTAGTTATCCGAGATTTGGTTTTTAATGTGAGTCATGAAATAGTATTGGAGACACGTTATACGGTTGACTCAGTTGTGTATTACTACAGGCGAATAAAGGGTTAAAAGATGATGCGTTTATATGATTTCATTTATATTTTTTGCCACCTTGCAAATACAAATAAGTAAGTTTTTTTTAGCAAGGACATTGGTATTTTTCTACAAAATAATTGTTATTCGGAAAGGAATCGCATATAGATGCATCGTATTTCTTTTAAATTTCCTTTGAAATGTTCCAACAATTTTTTAATTTATAAAATTTTAAGCATTTTTAGTTGTAAAATTTTATAATGCAGTAAGGTTTTTTTAGAGTGAATTTAAGCTGGTGACCATATATTGACGAAATATACGATGGCGGTTATAAAAGTCAGTGTTGAAATTTAATGTCAAAATGCGAATCCTGTTTTCCAAAATGTTTACTAGTATAAGTTATACATTCCCACCGCTAGTTACAAATTGGAAACATAGTTAATACTGTTTTTAGGCGAGCCATTGCATATTGTATCTGATAATGGAATGTTAATTACATCATAAGTAAGTCCCTTTTCTGAATTATAACGTGTTGATAGTAATATGCCATCGTTCATACGAATGGCCTGCCTAAAACATGCGTCCAGTATGTTGTATAATTTTGGCCTAGACTGGATGTTGGTGATGAATATCAAGTGTGCAGTTATGAGTACAAATTTGTTCACGTATGAGAAAACTTTGTTATATAGGGTAGATGTTGCTAAGATTGTTAAATTTCTTAACATCACAGAGTGATACGACATCGTCAAAATATTGTGTACTTATAGTAATGTTGTTACATGATAATTCTTATGTATAATTTACAATTGATGATGGTAGATGTTATGTGTTGATATGGCATGGTTGTACAGTATGATGAATAGATTATATGAAAATTGAAATAAAGATACGAATGATATTGTCCAAAGGCTATCTATGAAAAGGGAAGCTAAAACGTCGCTTATAATTCTACTATCATCAATTATTATTCTAAAATCCAGCTAAATTTGACTCGATGTAATGCTTCGTAATAACGCTTCTTGCTTTTGTTTAAATGTGTTTACAACAATTATCAGTGTGTATATGAAGTACCTACATAAAAAACTTGTTTCAGACATAGCTGAGATATATTTTTTAACGTATGTTAATGAGTACAGTACCTACACACAGGTGGCTATGTTGTGTCATCAAGCACTTTAATAGTTTTAGCTTTTTAATAATTGGATCAATATATAATACAGTTTAGATATAATGCAGAATCTCTGTATTCAAGTATCTCAATATCTTTAGATTGTGTCAGTTATCTGTAAGAAACCACTACCAACTTACTCTAGTTTTTTATGTAGTTATGTACTTAGAAAACTAAAATTTTTGTGATCTCACGGTTGTCGTGAAACAAGCCTAAGCGTAGTCGAAGACCTACGTGTAGATATTTAATGAAATGGTAAATGTATTAAAATGTCCAGATGGTCGTAGAGCGACTAATGTTTTGAGAGCCTTAAGATTTGGCCTGTATATTATGTTATTTATAGTAATGTATTGCGGTCATCTCGTTGATTGCGGTTTTCAATTGATGTTCAAAAAAATAAACGATTAACTTAATTAACGTTTTTTTATTTATTTTTGACTTTTCAGTTAGGATTCCTGAATTTAGTTACTGGCTCATTGTCTCGATAATTATTTAATGTGAAATAACAGTTTCGTTTTACGCCCAGCATATGGTTACGAGTCAACTAGTATTTCATGATTATACCAGCTGATCTTGCGAACGTTCCGCCACGACACCCTTATCACTCAGGAGAATAAAAGATATAAAAAAATAATTCTTTCCTAAGTTGTCCGACGATATAAATTAAGAAAAAAGTGCTTCAACTGGTGATTTGAAAAATCAGTTAGCTATGTAATATAATAGTATATAATTTTATCTATTACAAACGTACAAATAATCAGACACGGAATCGGACCCAAATAAAACGGTGTCATATTACATAGTATTGTAGTATTATGTTATCTGTGATATTAATAATACTTCACAGTTCGTTTGACACTAGGCTGTATATTATGTACCGTGATAGTTACACGGTTGGAATTTTCAGAGATGATGACTTTCTGATGCCACTATCAATAAATAATAAAAAATCGAGGTCAAGCAACACCTGTTTAATAAAAATTAAACAACCAACTATGCAAGCAATAAATATCTGAATAATAATTATAACTTGAGTTTGTTTCTTAGGCCTCACTACTCTCAGAAATCAGGATTTTTAAATAAAAAATTACATGTTGTTCGATAAATAAGTATATTTCTAAGTCAATAATATAAAATTTTAAGAGACGGGTGAATTTACGCTGCCTTATATATTAACAAATTACATCTATACCTATATTACTTTGTAATTGGAATAATAATGACGTATAAAGAAAATGAAGAAACCATAGTATAAATTAAATAATAGAAGAAAAGTAAAATAGTGAGCATAATTGAGATTCTGTGCAAAAATTATTCATATAAACAAATACGGCTTAAAATATAACGTTAGTAAACAATAGATTTATCGTAATAACGTTATATTTATTCCAAATACAAATATCACAACATTTTTCTTAAAAATTACATTCTCTTTACACATATAATCTTAGCAAATACACATCAATTTTAAGTATTTTAGCAGCATATACTTGTCATTAATAATAATACTAAAATCAGTGCCAGACCATATATTTTTGGAAATCATTCAAAATATAAAGGAGATCAATAATACAATATCATAAATTTTACATTCACTTACTAATAAAAATGTCACAAGATAATAAAATATGGCCACTAGGAGATTAAAAAGGCTTAACCATAATTTTGTAATAGCCAATAATAGATCATTCGAAACATGACGCAATTTTATGTACAAATTAACTTCACAGAATATTATTTTTAATAAGACGTAATTCATATAATCCACTGAAAAAAATATTCTATTATTAAAGTTATAACATTCTAACTAGAAATACGGAACTGGTATTTTACAGTCTTTCTTTACAAATGGGTTAAATCTGAGTATTTAATAATAAATTAAAGCTTTTATTTTACAGAATATGTAGTGTATAAAATAAATTATGTAAATGCAATCAAATCGTGACTTACATTAATATCATATAGTCAGCATATGGATGTTGGATCCCCTTCCATAGTGCATGCTATGTTATCTAATTTATGAGCTAAGTGCATTTTATTTTCTAGTCCTAAAACAATTTGTTCTCTATATTTACTAACGTAGATGTACAATTCTTTTAAAGCAGATAATGTATCAAATTCATTTAACTGTTCAACTGAAAGCTGTTGCATTGAAGTACTTAACTCTTGGTCTGTTACTTGAGGTAATTGTGATACGGCCTGATAAAAGTGGATAACCATATCCCTGTATGATGGCAAATCTTTTGCAAACAACAATTTATTAGACGGAGAATCCTTACAAAGCCGATGTTCGGATAGAGAGCATGCATCCATAAATGTTTGAGCAATCACTGATAGTGATGAATCCACAGTTGCCGTTTTATTTATATCAAAAATGAAATCAGGATTTTTAATAAGATTGACCCAAAACCTTAGAGGCAAACTGTTTGATTTCCACGCATGAACAACTTCTGGATTTACGATGCCGTGCGTTCTTGCAGCGTCATCGAACAAATCGAATAACCATTTTACTGCTGGGGGTAGTACTTCATTAACGGTTAATATGGTACCGAAAAAGTCATCGACAAACTTGTGTACAGTACCTTTTGTGGACAATAATCTAGTAAGGAAAATTTCTGGGATGGCTTTATGACTATGTTCTGAAGATTTGTTGACGATATGTTGATATTCAATGGGTTTTACTAAGTGAAAGTAATGCACATTTTGATCGGTTATATCATTTTTGTAAACACGTATGTGTGAATTTGTACAATATATTCCAGTACAATTTTTACATGGAATTTTATATGGCGTGTTAAAGCTATCATTTTGCCTTGGTATAAGGGACATGATGGCCGATTCTTTCACACCATAATGGGCTAACGTATTTAATTTTCGCCAACCGTTTAGAGTTTTCGTAGTAACATCTTCATCTTGGAGTGTGACATGACCACCTCTACCATGTCGCCACTCTAAATCAACTTCGTGGACGGACGGACGCATACTAAATGGTGTATTCTTAAATAATGCATCTAATATCTTTGCTTTTACTTGGGATATGCTATCACAATCTAACACTTTGCACTGTACTTTGTCATCAAAATCATCTTGTATTATGTGTAAAGTAACAATTGAATAATCAATTTGTTCTTTAAGCAATTTCTCTTCTGATAGCGAATATCTAGCTTCATGAGTTATAGCGTCAACAACGCCTTTTTCTATTTGGTGTTTTATCGCTTTAAATAATAGGAATAGTGATGAACCAGCGTAATCTTTAAGATAGTAATACATACAGAGGGCCATCCAGTTAGTGAGCATTTTTTCAACAACACTTTCTGTTCTTCGTAACATTAATTGCGGATGTTTTGTACACACTGATTTATCAATAAGTCGCATTAGAAGAGATTTAAGAATATCTGTTGCATATTCCATTTTGCTCATAAGTATAATCATTAATAACGATGCTACATTTACCTTATCCCTAATATTGAACGATTTTTGAGATTCTAACGTATCTATGAATGACAATAAGAAACATTTATTGTTCAATAGCTGTTCAAATTGAATCATAGCAGCATCGTAATTGGTTCTTGGAGTGTTAATGAACTGACGCTGAACATTGAGTATGGGGTGATCTGATACACCAGGGAAAAATACTTTCATGACGTAATTTACGTGATCAAGTGTTGGAATACCAGAATGCTCAAGATCTGCAGCCAAATCAGACATATCTGTTTGTAATTCTGCAAAAGCTAATTTACATTCTAATCTCACATTGCTTTCCAGTGTATCCATTTGTATTTGAATCCTTTTATATTCACGTTCAGCCTTAGTACTTCGTCGTCTATACATTACGAGAACTATCATAAAAATTAAAACCAAAAAGAATGTGCCAGCCGCAATACCTGCAATTGCTTCAGGGGGGAAATTATAATTTCTTAATAATTCGTAATGTAAATATCCTATAGGAAATCTTAAATTCCTACCAATTTTAACAACCACTAATGGTAAATTAATATCATTTATTTGGAATCCATTTTCATCTGTATTTGCCGGCTGTATTTCTGGAGGTGTGCAAAGAAGTTGTTGTGTTGTAAGACTTGTAACATTGCAAGGCTGAGTACCAATTGTGACAACTACATCCGACTCGTCACTGGCTCTTATTAAATTCTCTCCTTCAATAACTAAAGGATCACCTTTGTATGATTTAATCCTATTAGGAAAGTGATAAACATGTGGATCTTCTACAAAGAGCATATGTGTCCTTGGTGGATTAAAATATTTTTCTAAATCATGCATTGTTTCGACATTATCCATTACAAACCCTACCTTCATCGCAATTTGGGGAGTATTTGTTTGTGACTTTGTGGCTTGTAATATATCTAAATACTTCTTGTTAATTGCAGGACTGGGACATTCCATTTGATTAGAGTTGAGAACAACACAAGGCGTGGAGTTAACGGGAAGTTCTTCATTGCCATAGTATAACAACATAAGAGGTTTTTGAATAGTATGCAAATTAGTGCCATGAACTGTTATCATTCTTCCACCAGAAACAAAGCTCTTTAATGGTTTTATTTCCATTATTGTTGGATCAGCTATGTAATTGAATAAATCACCATATAAAGTATGATTTGCATTGTCTATAGAAACCGTTAAAGTATGTATTACTCGAGGTGTATTTGCTTTTGGGGTAATGCAAATCAATCTGCTGTTTGAAGTTTGTGTTTTATTAACTGCACATGGAAGTTCATCTAAATATGCAAATACGGATGAACCTATATTAAGATGTTGACCACCTATAGCTAATTGAGTACCTCCTGAGACTGGACCCAAATTAGGATAGATGCCTTGAAGTTTAATGTTTTTGTAGCTAAACAAAACAGATGACTCCGTATATCCACTATCATTTTCTACAATAACTGGTAAGATTGCAGATCCATTAGACGGACCTGTCCTACAAGTTATACTAACAGAAACCTCAAAGTCTACAATATCACAAAGCACATCCCCAATGCGAACTTTACCCGTAACTTCTTCAACTCGTAAGCCAAGATTGCTTCCTTCAATAGTTAAAATAGTTCCACCTTCCACTGGACCACTGAGGGGTTTTATCATATCAATTCGAGGCTTGGGACATTCAGTCACAGGGCTTTCTAGGCAAGATTCACTGTATGAACAAGAATTTCCACACCATGTACATTGATAGATAGTGTTTCTTGTTATACAAAGTGAACAGTCAGCATGGTCTCTATGGGATCCTAAAATTTCACATTTGTACAGAGTTATTGTTATAGTATCAATATAATGCTTATGGTTCCAAAAAACTTTGACACTGACATTATATTCTCCAACATCTTCTTCATATGAGTACATAGTTTTATCACACACTATAAAATGATTTGACTCTACTCTTGCTGGTAAAATCATATTTGCCAATTCAATACTAACGATACATTGAAAACCTGTGTGACCAGGTTGCAAATGAGGCAAATTTTCAACTTCAAGTTCTAGTTCTTTCGGTACATTATTTGGTAATAATATGGGTTTTTTATATTGCCTTATTCTAGGACAATGTCCAATGCCATGGTTCAGCAGCTTTGTTGGATTGTTTTCTCCAGAAATAATGGTCCTTTGACATATTGAAATGTCATGTGTACATTTATTATCATAAATGCACCAATTGCATGCCCATTCACTCATTATGCAAGAATGGCAAGTAGTGTGCTTAGAACAATCATAATAAGCAAAATTTCGAGAAACAAAATCTTTATTTGTTTCTGATGAATGAACAGACAATGGTACATATACATGGTCTTGATTTTGGGCAATTTTTGGCCTGTGTTTAATGTCTGGAGTTGGACAAGCAAGACCACTTGATGTGACAGCTGCATCAATTGGTGGTGCGTTTCCAAAAACACATTTATATTTTGCACCAAATGGTAATTCAGGTAATGTGCGAATTACTAATTGAACAGTAGTGACTTCATTAACAGATATGCGGTCAGGTAAAATTTGCTCAAAATCAATACACTGTTGTCCTGTATACTGTGAAAGCCACCTAGGGGCACTTTGTGTTCCCTTTTGACACATATTTTGTACAGTGCATCGTTTTTCTAAGGAGCACCAACCACAATGAGGGTCATTTGATTCTAAACATGAGGAACAGTTGCTATATTCTGCACACTTCTCTGTAGGTATTTGTATAATTGTATTTTTAGCTAAAACATAAAGTGTTTTCTGAAATGGGGACAATGTTGTATCAGGCATTATTTTTTGGCCTGGTAAAAGGATATCTGCAGAATATTGTATTGCCTTTTCTGCATCAATCAACACCTTTTTTAGATTTCCACTATTGGTGCCTAAGAATGCTACAGTATGCAGACCAGTAACTGACATTGTAACAGATGTTACAAGAGTATCATTCCATTTAATTATTGCCATAGTTTTTATAGGATATAGACCACTTATTTTTAAACCTACTTCACAAAAGTTAAGTATATTCCCAACTGATCCTACACTGGGACATTTACCATCTGATATCATCCCTGATATGTATCCCATATTACGTGCCTTAGTACTACCGTTAAAACACATATGAACATTTTCATTAAACTTAATTTCTATCTCTTGTAAGGAAAATACACATATGGCAGACTTGGACATAGGTTCATTACTAATACCTTTAGATGGACTAAATGAAGTTACCAGAATTGAATCACCAGGTTCTATTCCTAATTGCGTTGCAAGGTTAATTCCAGCCTTAGAAATTTTAGCATCTTGTACAAGATTATAATTGACAATTTCACTCTTACCATCACTAGATTCTTCTTTAACGTGGCATGCTAATGTTACTTCCGTATAGCTGTTGTAGTTATCGTCATTAACACAAGTCCTAGCTAATCTTGACACATATCCAAGTTCTTCATTTCCAGCTAGGTGGGAATGCTTTTGAATAATTAAGAAATAAGCATAGTCACTTGCATTGAATCCATATACATACTGCACTAAAAAATTATCTCTGTATTTCACATCAATTTGAATAGAACTCTGTTTGGAAAAAGTGGATTTCGCCAACTCTAATGACATTAGGTCGCGACTAGATATTGCAGGCACGTCATGTCTGTATTCTCCATTATTTGTAAATGTAGTGCCTACATACAATACATTAAAACGGTCCAAGGATGTATATCTTTCAGGTCCAATAAATGCGTAAGTGGAAGCTTCCGCATCGTTGGCTGCAACACTTTCTGGAACGAAATCAGCTTTCGACGATAAATCACCCAATTTATATTTGAAGCACGACCCTTGCGCCACTGATCCGCAAGCGATAACTATTCTTGATTCATGATCTATTACTAATATCTTATTTACATTATCAATCAACGTAGTTTGTATATCAGTCGACGGACAACCACTTGCATGGCACGTCGGGTTATCAAGTTTGGGCCCTGTTCGAATTACGTGTAGAGGTTTCAAGTCTGGACTGAGTTGATGTAGCCAATTTATAGAACCAGCATACACTTGGCCACTTACTCTATCGACAGCAAGATGATTAAATTGGAATGTCTCATTTGAGTGCATGGGATATTGAGATATGAAATCAAATCCATACACCATTGTGCAGCGGAGCCAAAATGTTATGACTAATAATGTCACAAACGCAGCCATGATCACATTTTAAGTTCTTCTCACATGAATGTATTCAAACTTTTTCACAACCACTACTGTTTATTTTTCATTTTCAACCCATTTTATGTTTAAAAAAATAATAGAAAAGCATCCATCGATGCCGTCGCCGATGACATAGAATAAACAATAGACTACTTTTTTAATAGGGTAGGATAACAATTGGACTATGACATTTATTTATACAGCCATAATTTATACATACAATAAAGCAATAACTAGACAGAAATATTTTCAAAAAGTATGATTGAATGCAATATGGATGATTTTTAAGCCCTAAAACATTGATTAGTATTTTTTCTACCATTAAAAACCTGGACACATTGTAACAAAGTTTTATTTCAAAAGAATATTTTTAGGGAGGGCTCTCCATACATGTAACCAGGGGTAAAATAATGAATTCGCTAATGAAATCAAATGAGGTGTCATTATCTTTAAAAATAAAAATTCTGAGTATGTTTTTTGCTTAAAATACTTGATGAGATATACTCTTCGAAGATACACACAGTACAAAATTTTTCAGTTCACGCGAGCAAAGCCGTGTGTGGAAAGCTAATTTAAATAGTAAATACGATCTACTTCTAACAATTACAACTACTATTTACAATAAAATAAATACGATTAAATACACCATAACATATATTTTTATTAAATTATGTATTAAAAGTAGATAATTTTTGTCTAAATGTTTATCGACACATAAGCAGTATTTAAAGTAGATCCCTATAAACTGCAATTGAAATAAAAATCTAAAGTTACATATAGTGTTTTTTTTTAAGCTCAAAAAATAATTATCGATTTTTAGTTATTTCTATAGTCTATGATTAGGATCATGAACTTCTGGGAACATCCTTATTTCCTTATTCTTTACGACTTCAACAAGCTTCAAAATCAAAGAGTAGCAGAATAGTACTTCAAAATCCTAGATCGGCAATCGGCACATCGGTACGGCGTTTCGCCATGCCAAAATACAATAATTGTTATGTAGTTTTCAAGAATACTGAAATTATCGATGTGAATATTATGTGTCTGTGTATAGTGTAAATCTTTAATTGCTATTGTATAAACTGAAAAATGATGACCACAATGGCAGCCGGTGGTCCAGGGGACCCGCATACACAAATGAATACATATCGTAGCTATGTAACCATGCTTGCCGACCCGGGAGCTAAGGATGAAATAAAATTAAAAGCAGCACAAGAGCTAAGCGAGAATTTTGAGGTATATCTATCTTCTGAACCATTTCAATTTTCCTACATTATTGAATTTTTAGTAAACATTTCATTTCACTACTAGCTGGATTTTGTTACTTACCAATTAAACTGTGTAATATTAAATTATTTCTTCTTCTTTTTCTCTCGAGAATAACATTCATTAAAATTAAACTAGAAAAATCATTCAAGCAAATAATATTAATGTTTCAGGTCATTTTGAGTTCTCCACAATATCCTCAATTCTTAGATCATTCTTTAAAAATATTTCTTAAAATTTTACAAGAAGGTGAACCCCACTTCATTGCTGAATACAACATTCAGCAAGTGAGAAAACTCATATTGGAAATGATACATCGCTTACCTATAAGTGAGACCCTTAGACCTTATGTTAAGAGTATATTAATTTTGATGTTAAAATTAATGGAGATTGAAAATGAGGAAAATGTTTTGGTTTGCCTGAAAATATTTATGGAATTGCACAAACAATACAGACCTGCTTATTGTGCTGAAGTAGATGTAAGTAAAATAAATGTGTAGTTCAAATAAAATTGTACTCATTTCTATATGATTTCTGCACTGTTATAATAATTTGTTTATTACAGATTCATAAGTTCTTACAATGGGTAAAGGCTATATATTCCGATTTACCAAATCATTTGCCAAAAATTTTCGAACCCAGACCCTCTATAAGGGTGAAAGATTTATCCGAAGTGAATATTGATCAATTACTACAAGAGACTTATACTACGGCACCAATTCATACAGAAAAAAAGTTGTTGGATGGAAGTGTTGTAACGGTGAATAATAAATATATAATTTATAAATAATAACATGTTTTTATAAATTAGTAGGTATCTTCAAAATTATGTTTTTTTTGCAGTATAATTTAATTCCAAGATCAGTTTTATCATTGAAAGTTATACAAGAACTTCCAATTATAGTTGTTCTAATGTATCAGCTTTATAAACAAAATGTTCATCAAGAAGTCAGTAACTTTATACCACTTATTATGGAAACTATTACACTACAACCCACTTCAACACTAAGGTAAGAAACATTGCATGTAATAAATACATATTTAAAATGTTCAAAATTAGACTAAACTGGCTTAACGCTTTTGCTCTTTACAGACAGTCATCTACATTTAATAAAGAAGTCTTTGTTGATTTCATGGGTGCTCAAATTAAAACTTTAGCTTTCCTGGCTTATATTATTCGTATATACCAAGACACCATAGCCAATCATGCTACAATGATGGTCAAAGGTATTATTGGACTATTGACATTATGTCCACCGGAAGTGGCACATCTCAGAAAAGAATTAGTTATTGCTACTAGACACATTTTGGCAACAGATTTAAGACTGAGTAAGTAATATTAAATTACATATTTTATTTAATTTATGATTGAAGGACAAACATAAATTTACTTGAATTTCAAGAAACTGTGACTGAAGAAACACTTTAATTTTATTCACTGTATATTGCTATGATTATAAGGCTTTCAGCAAAATCTTGCAATAAAGGTCATGTTTTATAAATTTATAAAAAAAGAAAAAATACTGTTCATAGATTTTAGAAATTGTACTACTGTAGAATCCTGTTTACCTGAATTAATGGGGATATCAGCTGTCACAGATAATGAATTACGCATATCTGAATGTATTTGCACACATGAAGCACTCATATGTGTAAGTGCTATGAAATATCTTTAAAAATCTTTATAGACCTGTATTTTTTTTATTAAAAATATATGTAGATGGACATGTATAATGGCATAAAAATACTATTGAGAATTACAAGTACAAATTTTTAAATGCTGAATTATCAAAACTCTTTTTTTACCTCTTATTTTAACACAATTTAGATAAAGAGGAATTTACTGTATTAATAAATCATAAATGTGTTTTATGCCAAAAATATATAAAAAAGACATTCAATTATATTGATCTGTTTATTTTAGAATTTGTTCCGTACATGGAGCGTTTGTTTGATGAAGAGGTTTTACTTGGTGGAGGATGGACGGTGCACGAATCATTGCGGCCACTAGCTTATTCAACACTGGCAGATTTAGTTCACCATGTGAGACAGCACTTGCCGCTTTCCGACTTGGCCATAGCTGCTCACTTGTTCTCGAAAAATGTACATGATGAGTCACTGCCAACAAGGTGAGATTAATTTAATGCTAGTAAATTAAAATTTTCTTTATAATATGACAATATTAATTGAATTATTGTTTCAGTATCCAAACAATGTCTTGCAAGTTACTTCTCAACTTGGTGGATTGTATCCGGCAAAGGTCAGAGAGTGAAAATGCTGCTGGAACTCAACCCCAAGGACGGCAATTGTTGATGCGCATTTTAGAAGTTTTTGTTTTGAAATTCAAAACTATTTCTAAATTACAACTTCCAGCTCTTATGGCTAAGTGGTAAGTTTTTGTAGAAAAATTGAACCACTTAATAATATTTAAAAAAGCTTTTTAGGTCTGCTAAAAGATTAAAGTCACCATAAAAAAGCATATTTTTGACAATGATAGGGGTAACAAAATAACTTTAGTATAACATTTCTATGTTCTATATATTTGTTAGTAAAGAGTTTACTGTAAATTATTAATTTCTTCTATTTTATAGTAAACAAGCAACCCCAGTTGTAACACCTGCTACAAATGGTGCTACACCAACTACACCTACAGCAACTACACCCAGTACATCTACTTCAGTTGAAGTTAAAGTGGAAGAAGATAAACCGTCACCAGACTTCTTAGATGGGATCAATAAAGCAGAGGAGAAGTCTAAAATTGGTTTTCCGATATCACAAATGAGCAATTTGAATGTTGGTGATTATAGAACTTTAGTCAAGACGTTGGTGTGTGGTGTCAAGACAATCACATGGGGATGTGCTTCTTGCAAGGTTTGTTTACATATGAGTAATTTCTCGACTTTATTGAGTTTTCTGTAGATTAAATTTATTCCCATTTAGTTATTTGATTAGTTACTTTTTACTATGCATAATTTATGAACTTGTAGATAACAGTGTTATCAAATACTAGCCGTTTGCCCATCCTTGTCCATCGTACATCTATAGGAAGTCCCTCAGTGAAGAAGAATTATTGACTTTACTTAATACTGTTAAAAACTCTTCTTCAAATCCACTCACAGCAGACAGCCGCGACCGGCGAGGGCGCGTCCGCGAGCACCATCACGGGGCAGAAGCAGCTGAGCGCGCGCGAGACGCTGGTCTACATCCGGCTAGTGGTGTGGGGGCTGCAGTCGCTGGACATCTACACGCTGGCGGCGCCGCGCCCGCCCGCGCACCCGCCCGCGCAGCCGCACGTGCGCTCCAAGGAGGAGAAGGAGGTGCTCGAGCATTTTAGCGGCGTGGTGAGTTGTTTTTTTTTATTGCCCTTCCTGAAAGCGTAAGGAGGGTGTCTGGTTGGTTCGATTTCACTGAACTTTTTTTTTCTTTGTGGTTTTTGTAACGATTGGCGTGATTCTGTTGGTGTTTGATAGAAAGTTGTTGCGATTTGGTCGCGTTTTAAAGTCTGGATTGGTAGCTCTCTGTCAGGACCTTTACATTATGATAGTATATTAAAATAAATTTATATTTATTTGTATTCTTAAATTTAGAAATTTAGTAAAATCCACCTATATATGAAATTGATCCTCAAGTCCAAATGTGACATGAATTAATGAGTTACTCCAGTACATAAACAGTTATTATAATTACTCACCTTTAATCAAATAGCGTTTTTATTTTCATCAGTTATAATTAGTAAGTATTGTTCTCTTTATCTTTTCAGTTCTCCATGATGAATCCTCAAACATTCCAAGAAATTTTTACTGCAACTATATCTCATATGGTAGAGAGAATAAATAAGAATACCACTTTACAAATTATAGCTAACACGTTTTTATCTAATCCAGCTACATCACCGATATTTGCTACTGTCCTAGTAGAATATCTTCTAAAGAGAATGGAAGAAATGGGCTCAAATATAGAGAGATCTAATTTATACTTGCGTTTGTTTAAGTTAGTCTTTGGTTCCGTCTCTCTTTTTCCTACTGAAAATGAGCAGATGTTGCGACCTCATTTACACAGCATAGTTAATAAAGCTATGGATTATGCTATGACAGCCAAAGAGCCTTATAATTATTTCTTACTTCTGAGAGCTTTATTCCGTTCGATTGGAGGTGGAAGCCATGACTTGCTATATCAAGAATTTTTGCCATTATTACCCAATTTATTAGAAGGGCTAAATAGGCTACAAAGTGGCCTACACAAACAACACATGAAAGATTTGTTTGTTGAACTGTGCCTAACTGTTCCGGTTAGATTAAGCAGTCTTTTGCCTTATTTACCAATGCTGATGGATCCGCTCGTATCAGCGTTAAACGGATCACATACATTAATATCACAGGGTCTTAGAACTTTAGAATTATGTGTGGATAATTTGCAACCTGATTTTCTGTATGAACACATTCAACCAGTTCGAGCAGATTTGATGCAGGCTCTGTGGAGGACTCTACAAAATAACGAAGTTGCAAGGATAGCATTTAGAGTTCTTGGGAAGTTTGGCGGAGGAAATAGAAAGATGATGATTGAACCGCAAAGGTTAGAATACCGAGAAACGGATGCACCGCCTCCAGCTGTGTTAGCATACTTCCAAGACCAGGCAAAACCAATCGATTTTGAAGTTGATAAAGTTATAGAAACTGCATTTTCTGCATTGAAGTCTAGCACAACAGATCCATTTTATCGCAGGCAATGTTGGGAAGTACTTCGTTGTTATTTGGCGGCATCTCTTAATTTAGATGATGATCGCGCTACTTTACAAAAACTGTTTAATCATCCCAATTTCCTTGATGGGAAGATTCCATCTCAAAACGGACCTTACTACAAGTGTTCTAACTCTATTGTAAGAAATACGCACAAAACAGCTCTTACAGGAATGTTTGTTGCAGCAGCAATCAAAGAACTTCGTCATCACGTTCTACCAACAATGGTTTCACTCGTACGCCATTATACTTTAGTGGCGATAGCGCAAGAGGCTGGTCCATTTGCAGGATCAGGAGGGCCTAAAGAAGGATTAGATGCTTTAGTTTTAGTAGATGCAATTGCTGTGGTAATGGGACATGAAGAAAAGGAACTCTGCAAGCCTGGTCATTTGGCACTCGTACTAATGATAGAGACAGCAGCTACTGTTCTTGGAAGTAAAGAGCGTGCGTGTAAATTGCCCCTTATGGAATATTTGGCTGAAAGAATGTCGGCACTTTGCTATGAGCGTGCGTGGTACGCTAAATTAGGAGGGTGTATCGCTGTGAAGTTCATGTTCGAGAAAATGGCACCTGAATGGGTGTATAAGCACGTCTTTACATTTTTGAAGGCAGTTCTTTTCGTGATGATGGATTTGACTGGTGAAGTCTCATCAGGAGCTTTAGATATGGCCACAGTGAACTTAGAGCGTTTAGTTCGTGTTTGTGTGACTGGACCCGGGGGACATGGCATTGAACAGGAAGCAGAAGTAGCCGCTGCGAGAACGCGCGCTCTGCATGATGTGCTACAAGAGCTCGTGTTGCAGGTTACGAGTCCACATTTATTAGTCCGGCAACAGGTAATGTACACTTAATTTGTATGAAGAGCAAACATTTTCTAATATTGCATGGGTAAATGTATTTACTGTGGATATTTTTATAGGCAATGAAATCTTTGGAACTCATAGCACAGCTACAGAATAAATCGGTAACGGAAGTCATGGATCCGCACAGAGAGGTGCTAGCTGACATAATTCCGCCAAAGAAACATCTGCTCAGACATCAACCTGCAAATGCACAAATGGGTTTGATGGACGGCACAACATTCTGCACAACTTTAAAGCCTAGACTCTTCACAATTGGTAAAAATTTATTGTATATTCTGCAATTGTTTAAATGTATTAGCTACAAAAAAGCAAACTGTATTGTAATCGCTCTACATATTGTAATTTCCTTATTTATCTAAATAAGTATTATTTGACAGATTTGAACATAAACGAGCACAAAGTGTTCTTCCGTGAGTTGGTATCGCTGTGTGAGGCTGAAGACTCGATGCTTGGCAAGCTTCCTTGCTACAAGGGCGTGAACCTCATTCCATTAAGAATCTCGGCGTTACGAGCGCTCGCTGCATGCCACTACATACAGGAGAAATTGTGTCGCGAGAAGATATTCCAAGTGCTTTACAAGTCACTGGAAAAGAATGATACAGAACTGCAACAGGCAAGTAAAAAGTTTTCATTTATTAAAAATTTACGAACAATAGCAATATTTCCTAGATTTAATGAATGTTCTGAAAAATATATCTTGAGGTGACTTTAATTCATACTTCATTTATAATTTTTTTTCCATAGGCTGGTTTTGAATGCATGCAGAAGTTCTTATCTGGATTCCAAATAGACATGGAGATGGTACACCCAGTTATGCGGCCGCTTTTATTGACACTCGGTGACCATAGAAACCTCAGTGTGAATGGCGCTAAAAGACTATCCTACTTGACACAGCTCTTCCCTTCAACGTTCAGCGAGAAGTTGTGTGAACAACTGCTTCAGTTGCTCAAGAAATTACTTGATTACTCTATACAAACAAATAGAGGTGAGTCATATACTATGTTCCTAGTTAGAAAATTTTGATAATTATCTAATATAAGTGTTTTGTGTTTTTATTTTTTGTGTGATAAATAACCTATATTTAACTTTTTGCTTTTTAGGTGGTAACTTCCTTCAGAGTGTTTCAAAGAACATGGAGAATGAACAAAAGATAATAATACTGATCGGAATTTTCCATCAAATTCCTGCCGCTTCACCTCGTTTTATCGATGTTCTCTGTCGGCTAATATTCCACACGGAAAAATCACTAATGATTGAAGCTGGTTCACCATTCAGAGAACCGCTAGTTAAATTTCTGTTAAGGTAAAAATTTAAAAAATTACTAGAATAATAACTTCTTTATTTTTGGGATTAAATGTACATAAAAATATTATGGTGAACTATGTTGAATAATTTATTTATTATAATTTTGATTATTTTAGGTACCCAAAAGAAACTCTAGACCTCATTATGAGTGACAACAACATCAAGGACCAGCAATGGAGTCGCTTCTTAATATTTTTAGTAAAACATGAAGAAGCTGGCCCTGCATTTAGGGAAGCTTTACAGACCACCAAGAAAGCTAGACTACTCCAGCTCTTGGCAGCGGCTAGTGGGGGAGCCGGTGCTAATATTTCTCCGCCTGACAAATCTGAAATGCAGTTTCAGGCAATTCGAGTCATCTCCCTGTTAATAAAGTTTGACGATCAGTGGTTGTCTACGCAACATGACCTAATTGAACTTTTGAAACGTATTTGGTCGAGCAATCAATATCACGTAAGAAACATTGTTATTATTCTTAATTTTGTTCCTTTTTAAATTAAATATTATAATTCATTTTAATGTTCTTCATTTAAGAAAATTTTAAATCATAAATTTAATTTTCAGGATATTCACAAGAGAGTGGAACATGTCGAATGTAGCCATTGGAAAGAACCTAAGCTGATAGTGAAGATTCTGTTGCACTACTTCTGTCATCACCCGTCGAACATTGATCTTTTGTTCCAGTTGTTGCGAGCCTTGTGTGATAGATTCATACCCGATTTCCAAGTATGCTAATATCAATTCGCCTTTTTAATATTGAACACATTGGGTATTTTATTTAAAATTACGATTTAAACGTGTTATTTCAGTTTCTACGTGATTTCCTGGAAAATACCGTGGCTCAGAACTACACGGTGGAATGGAAGCGGTCAGCTTTCTTCCGTTTCGTGGAACACTTTTCCGGTGATGCTATGTCCCAGGAGCTAAAGGCGAAGGTGCTGCAGATGATCCTAATTCCATGCTTCGCAGTCAGCTTCGAGAAGGGTCAGAAGATTGTGGGCGGTCCACCGGCTCCTTACCAGGATAATCCGGATAACGTGGTCTCGGTGTTCATCAATAATGTAAGTGGAGCAAAACTTAGATGTTAAATGATTGGTTTCAAGTGAATTGTTCATACACCAGCATAAATATTTTTTTCAAGAAAATGTTACCGTAACCATGTTCAAAATCAACTTTAGTTTTAACCTTACTGAGCGTGAATGTTATCTTTAATTTTTAGGTAATAGATCCAGAAAACCCATTCGCCTGTTCAGATGCGGTGCGTATATCGTTGCTACAGTTTGCGTGCCTTTTGCTTGAACAAGCTTCAGCTCACATTCATGACGCAAACAATAAGAAGCAAGGCAATAAATTGCGACGATTAATGACGTTCGCGTGGCCTTGTCTTCTGGGCAAGAATTATGTCGATCCTGCAACTAGGTAAACATAAAAGTAGTGTGAATTTGATTAAAAAATTTTATTAACATCAATACTAAATAGAAATTCATATACATATTTTATTTTGCAGATATCATGGGCATTTATTACTGAGTCACATTATCGCCAAATTTGCAATCCACAAGAGGATAGTGTTGCAAGGTATTTTTTTTTTAACTCTAGCATCTAACAACTGTTAAAGTTGCTTTTAATTGGGAATCCTTAGTTACGTATGGTGTAGTACTTTTTTACGGTACGATTGTATTACGCACATATTTGATAAATTAAGAAATGTATAAAGTAATGAGGCCCAATTAGCCTGATGGAAGGGGTTTTTTTTCAACTAATAAAAAAGAGAATTTGTTAGTGGCGTCCCATCACAATTTATTTTAATGAAGTTCTTTTCCGGTGTGTATTCGGGTGTTTAATCGATAGCTAACAAGTGTACTGTGTTCGCAGTGTTCCACAGCCTGCTGAAGGCGCACGCGGTGGAGGCGCGCGCGGTGGTGCGCGCGGCGCTCGAGATCCTCACGCCGGCGATGCCGCAGCGCATGGAGGACGGCAACACGATGCTCACGCACTGGACCAAGAAGATCATCGTGGAGGACGGCCACTCGGTGCAGCAGCTCTTCCACATACTGCAGCTCGTTGTTAGGCATTACAAGGTGATTCTGATTGCTTACTTTACGGCTACTGTGCTATTATTAATAAAATATTAAAACACGAAGGTTTGTTTGGGTAGATTTGTGTTTCATGTGAAAACGGCGGATTTTATAAAAATGGTTGAAAGTTTAAACATTTTTCACACAGACATTGTTTGGCTTTCATGGTAAAAAATAAAAATTATGCAGTACACAGTTTATTAAATATACTTTTTATATATGTGATAGGTATACTACCCCGTGCGACACGCACTAGTGGGACACATGGTGGCCGCTATGCAACGACTTGGCTTTTCCGCCACCGCATCCTTGGAACATCGTCGTCTTGCTGTAGACCTTGCGGAGGTGGCGCTCAAGTGGGAGCTGCAGAGGATTCGCGATCACACCCCTGATGACCATGTGGTGTGTGCATTTAATTATTTTCGTTATGTATCGCACTAGGTGCATCTTATTAAAACTTTCATTGGTAAATGCCTAAAATTATTTAATATCGTAGCCATACTACTTTCCATTTCTTGGTCATATCCAACTAGCTTTAGATATTTAACTTGAAGAATAAAAGAGAATAGAATCTTCTTTTATCTTAGTATTTGAAATTATTAAAAGCGTTAATATTTTTTTTACTTGGCCAACATTAAAAGTTTATTCATCCAGGTGGCAACGTCACCAAGTGGCGCAATGAAGCGCATATCATCCGAAGACAGCGGCAACGAAGTCCGCAAAGCTCTTAACACGGGCTGGGCAAGTCCGCAGGCTTCGAGCTCTCGCGCCGAGCCCGACGCGGCCAAACCACTCGACAGGCAGCACGTTGACGTGGTCGTCAACCTGTTGCTTAGACTCGCCTGCCAGGTATTGACGCTTGTTTTCAATTGAAATGGTCCTTCGAGTCGTTGTTACCTATCGCACGCTAGCGACAATGACGCCGGGAAATTGTGTGTACACAAACAATGCTGGTTTCGGTTATATTCCTGAAAATGTAGCTGTCCACTTACTTTTAATTTATTCTTTTCTCCTCTACTCTATTCCTGTTATCCATTTGTGATCGATTTGTTTTTTACTAATTACTACTGTTTCTGTTAAACCCTTCATTACTTCTTCTTTATTTCATAATAATGTTAAATTCGTTCGCTCGCTGTCGCACTCACAAACGTTTTGGGCGTCGCCGTCAGTCCCGTTGCGCCGGCGCCGGCACCGGTCCGCAAGTATTAAAGGTTGCACAGTTGACGTCCCCGTCGCAGGTGAACGAGACGGCGGTGGGCGCGGGCGCGGGGGCGGCGGGCGCGGGCGCGGGCGGCGCGGGGGGCGCGGGCGCGGGCGCGGCGGCCGGCGCGGCGCCCGCCGGCGGCGGCTCGCCCGCCGAGCAGCTGTCGCGCCGCTGCGTGCTGCTGCTCAAGGCGGCGCTCAAGCCGGACGTGTGGCCGCACCTGTGCGAACCGAAGCTGGCCTGGTTGGATAAGGTAGTGTTCGACTTCTAGCTATCTATTCATGTGTCTTTTTGATCTTTGGTTGTGTAAAGAATAATATTTATCACAATTAAAAACCTACTTTTGGATGTGGCTCGAAGCCTTCAGGTCACAATCACAAGTTAGGAAAAGATATGTTTTTGAAAATATTATAAGAATTTTAAACAGATTTTATTTCATAAATGTTTTTTAATCGGATTAATATTTTCGGCCTTTAAAATAATACCTCAATCCGTCTTTATGATTGTGAAGGTATTCTCGAGCGCCGAAAGCAATGCGGGCGCTTGCGCTAACGCGTGCACAGCGCTCGAACTGCTGGTTTTCCTGTTGGGCGTGTTGCGGCGCGAGCAAGTGCTCGCAGCGCTGAAGCCGCTGCAGCGCGGGCTGGCTGCCTGTGTCGCGTCCACCAACCCGAAGATCGTGCGCTTGACGCACAACTTGCTGGCTAAACTCACCGCACTCTTCCCGACTGAGCCGTCTGGTGCTGCTCAAGCATCTAAGGTAAACTATGTTCAAGAATTATAATGAAAAATCTCTATGTATTAATATTTAAAAAGGTAGACCGTTGCACTTACATATAATTCGGCAATAAATTTAGATTAAAATAATCTTTGCTGCAACCTTTTGGATTCTTTACAGTACAAATTTGTATTACTTATCTTTCATTCTTGCGATATCTTAGGTTTTTGCATAAATTTTATTTAAAATCTTTATTTTTTACAGTTCACAAGTTGTTTAAAATCTGTATGTTATTTTAATTTTTTAGTATGAAGAACTAGAAACCCTATACGCCTGTGTAAGCAAATATGCTTTCGAAGGATTAGCAAATTATGAGAAATCGGCACCAGGAGCAGGCGCCAACTCGCTATTGGGACCATTAATGATGTTAAAGGTATGTATGGAGGATGACTTAGTTATTTCATTATTTCTTATACCTATAATGTATTTTATTCTTAAAATATAATGGAATTTGATACAATTTAAAATCATCATTATCAAGAAAATGGAATAACTTGTAAATTACAATCACCTTGGCTTAATATGATATTTTAATGCACTTACGACATATGGACTAAGGACATGTTTTTAATGTTGTTTTAATTTCTGACTATTTTTAACCAGGCGTGTTGTACATCGAGCGCCGGTTATGTAGATCGACTGTTGCTGCCGCTGATGCGAGTGTTGCAACGAATGGCCAGAGACCACGTGGCGCCTAACCCGGACACCGCTACTTCAGACCTCCTTGTAAGGCTTTCATTTAACTTGCAAATTTTACTATATCGTATTTGAAATTGATAAATAACTATTTATACAAATTATTACATTAATCAAAAAGAAAAACTTATCACACATGCTTGAATATATTTCAGTATACATTGTGTTTTTTTTTTACTTTAGATTTTAGCACTAGATCTACTGAAGGCAAGAGTATCAGTGATGCCAGTGGAAACCAGGAAGACATTCATTGGGACAATACTGGTTGGCCTGATTGAAAAAACTAATGATGCAAAGGTGAGTTAAAATATATTAATTGTTTTTATTTATACACTCATAACAACAGTGAAATCATAACAAATATTGATCTAAAATTGTTGGAATGGTTAATTAAAAACTGCATCATGCAATTAGAAATCAGTCAGCATTAAGCTACTTATACTGCTTATAATAGGTGGAGGAAACATTTTAAATACATATAACAAAGACAGTTCATACTAAATTTATTGCATGCACAAACCTTTACATTGCAATATGTCTAAGTATAGATGTGTGTTAGTGTGTATTAATCATTATACTAAATATTTTAATGGTACGCAGGTAATGAAAGCAATAACGCGCATGGTAGAAGAGTGGGTGAAGCACCGCACGGCAGGTGGCGCTGGCGCCGCGGGAGCCGCGCCCTCCCTCAGGGAGAAGTCCATACTGTTGGTCAAACTCATGCAATATGTCGAGAAGAGATTCCCTGATGACCTGGAATTGAATGCTCACTTTTTGGATCTGGTTAATTATGTGTACAGGTGAGCTTTTATGTGCGGGTTTTAGGAAGTTGGTCTTTTTTGTGAAATATTGGTTATAATACTTAAAGTACATAAAAACGTACCACGTATTACTTGGAAGGTCATTAATCAGCATTGAAAAAGCATTTCTAGCTTATAAAATATAAAAAATAATATGTGTGATTTTTATTCTACCATATTTATGTATAAAGGGTTAAGACAATGCGACAATAAAAGATAGTTTCTAATTGTTGACTAGAAATCGAATATATTGTAATTAATGACAATTATTCTTCCGCCAGGGATGATCAATTAAAAATGACTGAGCTATCAATGAAGCTGGAACCTGCTTTCCTAGCGGGCTTGCGTTGCTCCCAACCTCATATAAGAGCCAAATTCTTTGAAGTTTACGACGCGAGTGTTAGACGTCGACTTTTCGACCGACTCTTGTATATCGTGTGCTCACAGAATTGGGAACACATTGGACAACATTTCTGGATCAAACAGTGTTTGGAGTTACTGCTAGTGACATGTGTATCAAGTGAGTATTGAAATTCATTTTGAAGCGTTGATGGGAGACAGAATTTAATTTTTTTTTTGCATATAATGAGCAAATTATATAATTCAGTTGCCTAATTTATCAAATAAATTATAGATATTCTAAAATATTTCTTCCATTATAATTCAAGTCGTCATAAAAACTCATTTCTTCTATTTTCCACAGGTACCCAAATTAGGCTATCAAATACAAAATACCTATTGCCAAACATAACAGCAGTAATAAACTGGGCAGACAGTGAGGAAAGAAAATCATTCGCGATATTTAGCAATGTGAAAGAAGAGTCATCTGATGGCTTCAGTGACTCCTTGGATCCTGATAAGGAAGATGTGTTGGATATGGACTTAGACTCCAGTTCTAATCAAAAAGACGACTTGACCAAGAATGTGCCGAATAGGTAAGTAAAGGGGATGGTAAATAAAAAAATATATATAAATCGAGTAAAATTGTTATCATAAAAAATATATAATTTTAAGAAATTATATGTTATATTTTGATCGTAAAGGAAAGTATGTCTGTTTATTTCCAAATACTAATAGTTTTATTGATATGCATAATTTATAGTAATGTAACACATAACTCAAAAAAGATAGATATAAGTAACATCATTATATATTAGCGTTTAAAATTAAGTGACATATTAACGTGATAAATGTTTTCATGTCATCATACATGATTTACGGTTTAACATAATTGTATAGAGTATGTACAATAAGCAGCACGCAAAACACTCAAAACCCACTCTCATTCGCAGACAACGCGCCCTCAATCAGATAGTGGCGAAGCAGTCGGAGTTCGTGGAGCTCGCGCGGCGCGTGCGCACCGAGCAGCTGGTGGCGGCGGCCGCGCAGCTGTGCCACATGGACGACGCGCTCGCGCACCACACCTGGCTGCGGCTCTTCCCCAAGCTGTGGACCACGTTCGACGAGCGCCAGCTCCCGGTGCGTTGTTTGTACTCTTATAATATATGTATAATTAAATATACAAAACGTAAAAAAAAAACAAATAGGATGCTTACTATTGTTTGTATTGATTCTTCTTTTCTAAACATTGTACAATAAACAGGAAAAGTGTATTTTCCCTTTTCTTAGATATTATGCGTATGAGTTATCATAGAATTGTTTATTGAGAACCATTTAAGACATTAAACTTAATACTGCTTTTTGGTACACTTAATATTAACATCATAAATTTACTAATATTTTTATTCACAGACAATAATGAATGAGATTGTACCGTTTATTATATCCGGAGTCCACGTGATCCAACGCGATCAGCCGTTGAGTGCCCTCAACACGTTTATAGAGGCTTTAGCACGATGTAATCCTCCGGTTTCTATCAAACCGTATGTATTTGTTCACCTCATCTTATTTCAATATATATTTTTTGTAGTATAGACACATTTATTATAATATGTATTTTGCTGTTGTAGACCAATGATGAAATACCTCGGGAAAACACATAATCTTTGGCATCGCATGACTCTCAACTTGGAACAGATGGCGATCGATCAAGCCGCGGGCAAACCGATACGCGATGCACTTGAAATTTATGATTACGATGTAGAAACAACTACACCATCTGTAAGTATTATTTACATATTCATTATAATTTAGTTCTAATAAAATAAGTGTTTTTCTATTAATTGAATAGAGAAATGATATTCTCTTAAATACTTTTTATTTCTCAGGAAATCATGGATTCATTGAGTGACATGTATGAGTTATTACAAGAAGAAGATATGTGGTCAGGATTGTGGCAGAAACATGCCCGATATCGAGAAACCAATGTGGCTATTGCTTATGAACAACAGGGTTTCTTTGAACAAGCACAGGTACACATTATATTTATATTTTGTACGTAGACATGCTGTTTACATGAAAATTTTTAGTAATTTAAATGTTCAAAATGATTATAATAACTCCTTTTTGTTCGTTTTTAATTGTTCTTTCATATTTTAGGCTGCATATGACGTTGCTATGGCAAAATTAAAACAAGAGTATGCGACAAATCCGTCGTCATATAACATGCACAAAGAATGCACATTATGGACTCAACATTGGATAAAGTGCGCTAAGGAATTGAATCAATGGGATTCCTTATTGGAATTGGGCTTAACAAGGAATGTTCGTGATCCATTTTTGATATTGGAAAGTTCGTGGAGAAATCCAAATTGGCCTACGATGAAAGAAGCACTGGCAGAAGTGGAGTACAATTGTCCAAAGGAATTGGGTGAGTTATATTTTCTCCTCATTCTTCTTTCATATTACAGCTCCTACGCGATGTAGGCAACGTAGCTCATAGTTCTTATTGCACCCAATCTAGATTTTAGATTATTGAGTTAAAATAGTATATTACAGGATATAAGTAAAAATAAAAAAAAACATGGATTTTAAATTGGTACTAGAAAACCATCAACCCTTAAATGGTTAACGCTTTTACTGTAAATAATATTAAAATATCGGTGTGTGTGCGAATCTGCAGCGTGGGTGGTGAACCTGTACCGCGGGTACCTGTGCATCTGCGCGGGCGGCGAGCAGCAGCTGGGCGGCGTGGAGCGGCACGCGGAGGCGGCGGCGGCGCAGTGCCTGCGCGAGTGGCGCCGCCTGCCGCGCCTCGTGTCGCACGCGCACCTGCCGCTGCTCCGCGCCGCGCAGCAGCTCATGGAGCTCAGCGAGGCGGCGCAGATACACACCGTGAGTGCTCCTCTAGCCGTGTCGTAGTCGGTGGTACCGTGAGTACCTGGGTGGATGCGTGGCGGTGTCGGCCAGTTCGGTGGCGGGGAGCGAAACATACCTTACTTATTAATTCAACACGCCGAGTACCTGCTTCGGGATTTTCTTACAGGATGAAGAAGAGATACAGTCACCATCTGCACAGATGTGTTGGTTTACCAGGTTCAAATTTATGTTATGTTAGGCTTTATTATTTCTTGACAATACTTGTACTTAAAAATGTATTTCGTTATAGGGATTAGTACATAGCCGACCCACATCACTACATGACATGAAAGCAATTGTGAAAACTTGGCGCAACCGTCTGCCAGTGGTAGCTGATCCGCTGTCACACTGGGGAGCTATATTCACGTGGCGACAGCATCACTACCAGTTCATCGCATCGCATTATGACTCACAAGCAGATCATGCATCCAACCATAGCATGCTAGGCGTACATGCTAGTGCTCAGGTAAAAACATAAAAAAATGTTGCTGTACTAATTCATTGCTGATAGCTTTAAATATTAATGACGTTTCTATTAATTTTCTCAGGCCATAATACACTTCGCCAAAATAGCGAGGAAACACAACTTGTCCGGCGTGTGTCTTGATTCGTTGCATCGCATTTACACAATACCAAGTGTTCCCATAGTGGACTGCTTCCAGAAAATTCGACAGCAAGTCAAATGTCATATACAAATGTCTTGGACGGAAGGAAAGGACGAATTGCAAGAAGGCTTGGACATGATAGAATCGACCAACTTCAAATACTTCACGAAAGAAATGACTGCTGAATTTTACGCGTTCAAGGGGCTGCTTCTGGCCCAATTGGGCAGATCTGAAGATGCGAACAAAGCATTCGCGGCAGCTGTTCAACTCCATGACACGTTGGTGAAAGCTTGGGCGCTGTGGGGAGATTATTTGGAGCAAATATTCATTAGAGACCCAAGGCAGATACAAGCTGGAGTGTCGGCCATGACGTGCTTCTTGCACGCGTGTCGACACCAGAATGAATCAAAGTCGAGAAAGTATTGCGCTAAGGTTTGTTGAATTAGGATTATATAGATTTTGTATCAGGGGTAAACATTATCTTATTCGTAAATTTAAGAAAAATATAAATAGAATCTGCTATATTGAAAATTGTTTAGTCGACTGTACCATATAATAAATACTTTTTCTTACTATGGTATGGTATCTAGGTTATATAGTTAGGAAATCGCATTATTTAAAATAACATATCTTAATTGCCACCAGGTATTATGGATGTTAAGTTTCGACGACGATAAGAATAGTTTAGCGGATGCATTGGATAAGTACAGCGTGGGAGTGCCGCCGGTGCAGTGGTTGCCATGGATACCGCAGCTGTTGGCTTGCCTCGTGCAATATGATAGTAACGTTATACTCAATCTGCTTAGCCATGTGAGTGTTTTTTATTTTTTAAAGCCTAAAAAAAAATTTGAAGAATTTTATTAGACATATGTTGAGTGCATCTTTATTACTTTAAAACTTAATAAATTGTCTATATTTTATTAGAGCCCACTCGGTGCTGTTCTTGTCTCTATCCTGACACGATTTAAAATTAATCTCATATTTGATTTTAATTTTAAGGTTGGAAGACTGTATCCGCAAGCGGTATACTTCCCTATACGAACATTGTATCTAACGCTCAAGATCGAGCAACGAGAGCGGCATAAGACTGTGGAACTATCTGCTCATCTACCATCTACATCTACGGTTTGTATAATCCCAAAGTCATACAATTCTTCTACTTGGAATTTGTTTTGTAGAATTTTACCTCATTATTATGTTTTATTTATATATTAGACCTCAGATCAAAATAATTATACAATAAAGTTTCACTATACAACATTGCTGACTGCCTTGAGTGGTCACTTGTTCTGATTCTACCCTGCTAGTCTTAAATCAAAACAAGAAAAGTTAAAAAGTTCCCTGGTGACGTGAAAACATATTTTTCACTACCAGTTCGCCTTGGCTTAACCCGTGGTACGTGGTGTATAGCCTTTGTCACTCAGCGAAGTTACAGCTTTCTAATAGTTAAAGAATTTTTAAAATCGGTCCAGTAGTTTTTGAGTTTGTCCATTACAAACAAACAAAAAATCAAATCTTTCTTCTGTATAATATTAGTATAGATAATCAAATAAACAAAATATTTGGTCTCCATTATTTCTCTCTAGCCCAATATATCTACATATAAACTTCCAAAATATTATATGTATTTTTTTTTCAATTTTTTTGAAATATTCTCATTATATTATAAATGTAGGGTGCGAAAACGAACGAGGGCGGGTCGACGCCGAGCAGCACGAGCAGCGGCGGCAGCGCGGGCGCGGCGGAGGCGGGGCCGATCAAGGCCACGCTGCCCATGTGGCGCTGCTCCAAGATCATGCAGCTGCAGCGCGAGATACACCCCACCGTGCTGTCCTCGCTCGAGGGGATTGTCGACCAGGTACGCTATACTCTCGATTCTGCTCGATTGGATGGAGGTTGTTGGTTATGTCGTACATTTATACATTCTTTTATTAGCTTTGTTCATTAGTTTGTAACACTTTGGGCTCTGTTATGACCTACTCTAACGCACAGATTTTATTTATACTGTACAATTATTTAATGAGTTTAATCTTATTATGTAGATTAGGATCGCCGGATTAAATAATTTCCTCATGTGAACTTCGTATAAGAGCAAGTGAGCAAGTGATCAAATAACATGCACTGTAATTCAAAGTGATCTGAATACCGTAGTAAGGCTGAATTTCCTACTTAATATGTAATGAAATCAACAAACCTTCTATTAATTTTCTGTTTATGCAAACCCAGCACTATGATAGCCTTGGTTTAAATAAGGAAACAACAGAAAAATTTATCAGATGATGAACAATAGGACCATGTGTCATCCCCAGATGGTGTGGTTCCGCGAGAACTGGTACGAGGAGGTGCTGCGGCAGCTGCGCGCCGGGCTCGCCAAGTGCTACGTGGTGGCGTTCCACCACCGCGCCGCGGTGGGCGTGGCCACCGTCACGCCGCACACACTCAACTTCATCAAGAAGGTCGTCTCCACCTTCGGCATCGGCGTCGGAATGAGTGAGTTTTGTCTTACCTCTACGCGATGCGTTTTTTTGTCGTCTTTTTGTACGTGTTTGTATTGTGTGTGTGTGTGTGTGTGTGTGTGTGTGTGTGTGTGTGTGTGTAGAAAGACCGTTGTAATATATAGATAGAATGGATTTAAAAGGTTACTGTATATGTGTAATTATATCAAATATCTAAGGATAATAAAATTCTCGTGTCACAATGTTAGTTAGTTCTCATACTCCGAAACAACTGAACCGATTCTCATGAAATTTTGTAGGCATATCGAAAAGGTCTGAGAATCGGCATCTATTTTTCATACCTCGTAATGATAGGAATTTGGCAAAATAACGTTTGCCGGGTCAGCTATTATTTTATAAGATTTTAAATTATATTATATGGGTTTCAAGTTTAGGTCACTGTGGATTTAATACCAACTAGGTTTCAACTATTTGGTCGTAATTCGTGACATTGTATTGTATACTTTTAATAACAAGACTGTAAACGAATTAAATAAGGACCGACGTAAAAATGTTAAGGTTATCTTTATATCTATTATCAGGATATTATTGTAGCTCTATAAATATAGTTCATATTTCAACGTGCCACAAATATAATATGAAACGATTAAATATAATTAAATCCATTTAAATACAACTTTACTTTAGATATTCAATAAAATTGGTGTATTTGTTATATTCTGTTGTTAAACTCCAAATTATGTTTTTAATTAATTACGTGACCAGTAAAAACCGATGTAGTGATTATATAACACTGAAGTTTCGCGATTGGCCTAAAAATTCAACTTTCGTTTCGTAATTCTTACCATTATTTTGTATTTCTATAGAAATGAAGTTTAACTTTTGAAAGTTTATCAACCAAAGTTTGTTTTTTGATGGATGTATAACGATCGGACTTCTTGTTTACCCTTTCTTCAAAATGACGATATAATTTAACATTTTTTTACCTTAAATTAATTTAAAGTTTAATTTCAGAGCATTCTGGGAAGGTGAAGGTCGTTTAGTTTTTGTTTATTCCTATTAAGTTCCGATTCCTAATATTGATGAATTGCCAGGATAATCCAAATATCAATTATGTAATTTACTCTTTAATAACATTTAAGAAATACTTGATCAGTTCGAAACCTTGAAAAAATATTTGGTACATTGAATAATTTTGGATTATTCTGCAGTAGTTACACTAACAATTAATTGACATTATTAACTTGTTTTTTTTTAAAATATTTCATTCAAACATTATCAACGGACGATATAGCATTAGATTCAATCAGTAAAAGCTCATCTTACCTCAATGCTTGCAGGCAACAATCGTTTTTTTTTATTTATTTATTGTGTATTGTTGCTTTATTATTCATTGTTTATTTTTTATTTTTTAGTTGGTTTGATTTTATTAGAATGAAATAACGTTGCACTAGGCTCACGTATTTTCGTCAAGTATTATATCTACTAAATTTTATGCGAGGGATTCGGGAGTTAATCGAAATAATTATCTTATAGCAGTTTCATTAAAAAACAAAAGTGTATAGATGGAAATCATAACATTTTCTATATTCGCCATGTATTACTCCCATTTCAAAATAATGAATATCCTAATACTTATTTTATTTTATTATTATACATACATCTACATTATCATACTGAAATTCCTATGTTAAATTCTTTTTCATGCTGCTATAGCAGACCTTTTTAGTAGGTATTTTAAATTAAATAGTGTGTCTGCATTCCTTATTTGCAAATTTTGTTAATTTTTATCCTCTGTACATAAAGTACTCGTATAATAATTGTATTATAAAAAAAGTGCTACCTGTCCTCTGTTAAATGAAAAAAGTGATAATTTAAAAGATGACTCACGATACGTATTGCACATATATTTAAATATCACTTTATCACATTCCAGTAGATTTTTTTTTTATATATTTACGCTATGCGATTTCTTTTATTATGTTTTTGTTTGCGGCCGCACACCCTTTTGCAATAGTGGAATGAGCTTTTTATGAAATAATTTGATATGTGTCAATTCATTGTTGCATATGCGAGCGTCGTTATACACATACTCCATTTTGTATGTCTACAGAAAGTGTTACAAGTTCTGTAAGTGGTGCATTCTCTTCAGCTGCATCGGAGAGCCTCGCGCGGCGCGCGCAGGCCACGGTCCAGGACCCGGTGTTCCACAAGATGAAGACTCAGTTCACCGCTGACTTTGACTTCACCCAGCCCAACGCCATGAAACTGCAGAACCTCATACAGAAGCTGCGGAAGTGGGTCAAGATCCTAGAGGCCAAGACGAAGGTGCTGCCAAAGTAAGTAGAATCGGGCTCGAGGGCGACGACGAGGTAAATACACTGATTATCTTTTGTGACGTCCAAATGTATTCATCTAAGATTATGGAGTATTAAGTAGTGGCTTGTCACTTTAACACTCACTAACACGTAACACGCAATTAAAACAATTAATACTCATTTAATTTCGATATGTTTGTCTATTTTGTTAAAAGTTTATGTTTTTTTCTCCATTTTAGATCATTCCTCATTGAAGAGAAATGTAGATTCCTATCGAACTTCAGTCTGAAGACTGCAGAAGTGGAACTGCCAGGGGAATTCCTCCTGCCCAAACACACTCACTACCACGTGAGAATAGCTCGGTTCATGCCACGCGTGGAAATCGTTCAGAAACACAACACGTCTGCTCGCCGACTGTACATCCGGGGTCACAATGGGAAGATTTATCCGTACCTGGTCGTGAATGACTCTGGGCTCGGAGACGCGAGGCGGGAGGAGCGGGTGTTGCAACTGCTGCGCATGCTGAACCACTACTTGGGCAAACAGAAGGAAACTTCCAGAAGGTTCCTGCACTTCACGGTGCCTAGGGTCGTGTCCGTGTCGCCGCAGATGCGTTTGGTGGAGGACAATCCGAGTTCGTTGTCCCTCTTGGATATTTATAGAACAGAATGCGCGAACAGGTATGTTTTTGTGATTTCATTAATGTTTCCGACACTCTAAGTTAACACAGTTCTGCCTAACTTTAAGTTGTTAGATTTATTGCATCGTGCTTAATACTTTGTATATTGCAAGGGACATAGATATTCGGAAAAATTTAAAAATTCTTTTTTAACGTACACGTATAAAGTATACATACTGTATACTATTAGAAACAAGATGCAACATTTTTTGTTATTTCTGAAATACATACTTTTACTATATAATGATATTTTATTTAGTAACTAACTATGATATTAGCAAGTGTTATTGAAATGTAAAAGCGTATTGTATAATACAGGGGCGTGGAGTACGACGCGCCCGTGGCGCGCTACTACGAGCGGCTGGCGGCCGTGCAGGCGCGCGGCTCGCAGGCCTCGCACCAGGTGCTGCGGGACATCCTCCGAGAGGTCTGTGCTCTCAAAGAGGGAATTAAGTGTTCTAAAAAATTTATGTGAAACTTTTTTCTTTTCTTTTCGACTCGACTCAACTCAACTCAAATTCAAATAGAAATTCCTGATCAGTCGTATACAAATAGTCCCTTTCCCAGTAATATTAAATTTTTTGAATAGATGCTTTAACACTGAAAGCTTCTAAAACTTCCATAAATATAAACTCAGCAGAAGCAATAAAAAAATCAATTCAGAACCAATTCGAGTTTCTTATGTGCCATGACACAGAGAAGCATATAGTGACATGAGGCTTGCGTGCGGTGCAGGTGCAAGCGACGATGGTGCCGAAGGGGCTGGTGCGCTCGTGGGCGGCGGGCACGTTCCCCGCGCCCACCGACTACTGGACGTTCCGCAAGATGCTCACGCTGCAGCTGGCGCTGGCGGCCGCGGCGGAGTACGCGCTGCACCTCACGCGGCTCAGCCCCGACCAGCTCTACGTGCACCAGGACTCGGGCCTGCTCAACGTCGCCTACTTCAAGTTCGACGTGGACGACGTCACCGGTGCGTGCGCGCCTGCCCCAAAAACAAAAATACCAAAAAATGCTCTAACTAATATATATAACTCTATAAATACTCTAATAAAATTCAAGTTCGCCATGGATCACTAGTGCGTAACACACGTGCACACGTGTTCTATTCTAGCAAACGCGATCTAACTAGCGAGCTGGAGTTGATGTGTACTATTTTATTAAATTAGGGCTTTCTTGCTGTGCTTTCTCTAACTAGATACAAGATTTGATCAAGATTTCTAGTTGGTCGGTTTACGTTAATCATTTTAAAATCAAATTTCGTAGTCATAATCAGCCTCACTCTGTCTAGCTGGACAAACATACGCAAGCACCCAACAGAATTTTATACTGGATTTAAAAATCACATCGGACAATAAGTAATATCTTCGATAATTTTATACTGTTTGGACTGAATTCTCATAAAATTTCTGTGATCATAATTGGCAACGTAACCTTTTGAAATGTATGCGCTTCGTATAATTCGAATAATAGAAACGCTCTTCCAATTCGAATTAATATAAAATGTTGCAGCACAATTAGTGCACCGTCGACTTTTAGTCCAGTACAAATGGACACGTTGAATGACATATTGAGAACACTCGAGTGTTCACTTTGATTGCTTCATAGCGCCACTTTACCTAAATTAAGATTTTGATGGAAGCAAGTAGGAAACTTGTTATGTCGTACTTGGACAGGATCCGATTAGCGACTCGGTTATCGAGGCGAGCAAATAAATAATAATTACATTTTAATAAAATAACATAAGCCCAATCCTCCTGGGTGTATAAGAGTTACAATTTGAGGTCAGTGAGGTACTCAGGGTTCAGGCTTGATCCCCGATAATACAAAAATATTATATTTGTTGTTATAGGTCCACTTATACTCTTAATTCCTTTTACAAAAATGCTATGATTGAAAATGTTTCACATACAAGAAAGCATTGAAATCTCTTTTAAATAGTATGCTATAAATATCAAGCAAAGTGAAGGATGAACTTAAAGATTTGATCAGAGTCAGGTATTAAGTAATTAATAAAATATATGAACAAAAAGTAGCACTTCGTTGGATATTTATTACTTTTGCATTTTATGACAGGTAATATTAATAGCAATTATTCTGAATAAGTTTGCCTCTCGCGACTTCCTTCGCATGCAAGAATTAATGTTATTGCGTACAAAATGCCACCCATAACTTCCCGTCCCTTCAATTACTCCCTTAAAACTGAATTAGATAAACAACCCCGCAATGTTGTATCTATCACGATAACAAAATCCATCCCAAGCCGCTCAAAGGTTCAGGCGTGTTAACATAACACAAATATGCATTAAATGAGGATAATAAGTTACTGAAGCTGTAATATACAAACCCAATATGCCTATTGGACAAAGAAAAAACAACTGAGAGCTTATAATACGAAAGTACTAAAAAAAATCCTTGTATCTAGAAAAGTTATAATGTTTTAATTGGAAGATTTTTTACCACTATTAACTTAAAACCAGTAGCCAGTTAATTAAGATTCATCCGAGAATGTGGAACGGTTTTTATGTTATAGAGATAACTACACGGTATTAAGGACGATTGATAATTCTCAAATTATTTTATTTTTTATCTCATTCGTAAACTAGTACTATAAAATTAAAAGTATTCAGGTTCGTACACTCTTTTTAAAGGATGGGAAATGTGAAATTAAAATATAGTTTTGATAAAAATAATATCCGTAGAAGGTAGGAGGAAGGCATTACATTATGGATTAATGATTATTTTAATTCTTCACTAAAGTAACTACGTCATTTATTGTGTCATATAAAAATCAATCAGACGTAATTTATAACAAACGTAATATTTCAAAACTTATTTTAATTATTTATACTGAATCCGCAATAAAATCGTAAAAATTGTTTTCATTATATTTAAGTTCTAAAAGAATATAAGATTAATGGAAGCCCGACAACCTTGCATTCCATAAACAAGTTTTCCATTTTTATTCTTTTACATAGACTCAGTCCGCTTCATTTAATGTTATTCTTTTGAATGTACTTTTTGCGCCATTAAATTTAGCTTTAATAACGCCAAGACGTTCTGTCTTATATATTTATACTGCAGTATCGATGTCCACTGAACTTAACTGCGTATAAAGGAAGTTTAAATAATCAAAGCTCCAATTTTATGAAACAAGGTCGTCACTAGCTCGGTTGTGCAATCGTATGGGTGTATAATATTTTATTTTTATACTATACATGATCCATTAGTACACGTTCCAATGGCTGCCGGATGTACCCGCAATAACTTGCATAATTGAGCAATTTAAATAGTAATTAGAAGTTATATTGGTATATGTAAATGTTTTGGATTATTTTTTTAATCTACTATCTCAATATGCGTTCAGCGCCAACGTAAAATGTGCACAAACAATATTTAACGAATGCAAATTTATAATTATTATATTAATTACTTATTAAATCAATAATCGCTGTGTTCTTGCTGTTATAGAAATAGATTGATATTGAAAGAGGAGTGGAGGCTCAGTGTTGAGGACCTCGTACTTAAAAATCCATTAGTAGGGGGTTGGAGAACCGACGAGCGTTCAGGAAATAAATTGATTTTCAATCTGCACACTTGGCGGGCCGAATACTAGTTAACAGAAAATCTAACACAGTGGCATACCACTGTGTTTCGTACGACGAGTGGGGTAGCCGGAGGCTCGTTTCCTTTTCCTCACCCGTTTCAGTCCTTTGCTTATTTCCAGCCGTTAATCCTTTCCATTTCCAGCCGTTAATCCTTTCAATATCCTTACCCATTAAGAGCGAGCAGTGCATTAGAGGTACAACCTCTGCGAATGTTCATAGGTATTTATGATCGCTTACCATCAGGCGAACCACCAGCTAAGTTGCCCACTGCAACATTTGAAAAAAAAGCCATGTAACTAACATCAAGCTCCCTGCAGGTGAACTAGACGGCAACCGACCAGTGCCGTTCCGCCTGACGCCCAACATATCGGAGCTGCTGACCACCGTCGGCATCGCGGGCCCGCTCACCGCCTCCATCATCGCGGTCGCCAGGTGCCTCGTCACGCCCAACTTTAAGGTATTTATTGCTAGCCGCCAAAATAATTAAGAAGATGGATGGATATATGCCAGTTTTTTGCTGGTTAACGAACAATTTCGTTTTTATAGTATCTGAGTAGATTATTGTTGATAAATATACTTGTGTCCTCTTTCTGACTAACTTCAAAAAAGAGAATGTTATATGTTTTGTTTTTTTTCATGGTATGGTATGGTATGGTGTAAAGCTTTACTTTACAAAAAATATGTCTGTCTTAATATTAGAATGAATTGTGGGCAACCCCAATTCTCTTCGTACCATAAGAATAGTTTATAGTCACAAGTTACTCCTTTATACATCTTTCATACATTCTTTTATAGTATGATGCTCTGTGAACTATGTGTGATGTGTAAATAAAATACACCTATAAGCTATGGGTCTGCCTTCACCAAAGAAATTGTGAGAGTGTAGAGTAATTATAATTAAACGCTAGATTTTTTTTTAATATTAAGAAACATGGGCCTTGCTTCACAAATTATTTTTTTACAGGCTTGTCATTTATATATTTCGTTAAAATTAATTTTATCCGTGGGACATTAACAGTTGTGTCTCAATTGCAATTTCTAAACTTCCGTTATACTAAAGTATGTTCTTTTTTAATTAACTCGAAATAATATTTTATCTAAGTAATAAATTAATGCAATACAAAATACTCGATTAATTTTGATGATTTTTAATAATTTATGTATAAAATAAAATCCAAAGTATTTTGATTAATTCATGATTTTAAAAACAGTCAGTCAACAGTTATTTTTAGGGATACCCAGGATTAATTATTCCGCGTAAAATATAGATAGATTTTGATAGACTTTTAAATCTGAAGAAAATACTGTATACCTTTTTATACGCTGTTAAACAAATTAACACAAAAGAATTCGATTAATAAATATAGTATTACATTATAATAACAAGCTGACTCTAATTTATTTCCCACTAGCTTTTCGCCCGCGGCTTCGCCCGCGTAGAATTCGCTTATATCGCGCGACATGGTAAGGAGTATTTTCTTCGCATTAAAAAGTATGGTTTGTTCTTTCCCACGTTTAGCTCCATCTTCATACCAAGTTTCATCAAAATCGGTTTGACAATAACGAACTTTCATACAAACTTTCATCCCCTCTTTCAACCCTTTCTACCCTTTTTTCGCGATAAAAAGTATCCTATGTCCTTTCCCAAGTTCAGTTCTATCTTCATACCAAATTTTATCAAAATCGAATCAGTGGTTTAGGCGTGAAAGCGTAACAGACAGACAGACAGACAGAGTTACTTTCGCATTTATAATATTATATAGTAGGGATTTCTCGTATTATCACAGAAGATAACTCTAATTTATTAAATACGACACAATTAGCATACTTATATTCATTAATTCAACAACAATAGTGAAAGTTGTATTAAGTTAATCGTTACATGACAGAATACCCATTGTGTACTTAGAACAATACAAATGTGTAAATAACAGTTTGTAGCCTATATTTTAAAGAAGCAATTCTTACTTAGTTTTTTAAATCACATTAGTTCTTTTGACATTTTTGATGAAATTCTAAGAATTGCTTACACGAGCATATTTTGTGCGTATTTTGTCTCTGTTTAAATAAATATCTCATATAAATAATTTTATTACACAAAAAGAGTCGCCGATTACTCGCCGGTACAACAATTTCCTATGAAACCCAAAAATAATCACGTCATACCGTTTAAAATCCACCGAATTATCGAGGAACAAACCAAAACAATACAGAAAATGTTTACTATATTGTCTATATTATTTACATATTTAAATTTTCAATATGTTTAATTAAGTTATATATGGATTCAATCTTTCTCAATAGGTACATCATTTTGACCATTTGCACAGACAAGGGTTGGTCCTAAAGCAATATAATTCACTTTGTCTATTGTCTCATAAGAATTATAATTGTGGAAGTTTATGCCATCTATAAATATTGTGTGACTTTGATAAAGGTTATAGTGGCAATGAATATTTTTGACATTTACTTCTGTTGATGTATTTAATGGAAGGCATCGAAGGAAGTTCATTGATTTATTAAAGGTTATCCTGTTTATAATTATTATTCACATCACTTAACCTGTCTAACTTTGTTGGGTGTCAGTTAAATTCGTATTGGATATACCGTAGATGTATGAAGCATTTGTAAATGATTCGATTTTGCTTCTTTTATAATTAGTTTTTATCAGACGTTCCCGAAATGAAGGCGTTTCACAAATCGCCTGCATTTTTTGTTTTTTTTTGTTACTATATAACTGTGGGTTCTCATCGTGGGTCGTCCCGTTAAATCTAAAGTGATACCTCACTCACTCCAAGGACGTCGGTGACCTTCTTTGTAGAAAAGAACCATCAAAAGTTAAATGTTTTTTAACCATGAATGTTTTTTTGCTATGATTCAAAACCTGTAATTTAATTATGTGAATATAACTTTACTTAAAGATACGCAAAAAATAATGTCACTATTTCGAGTATTTCTAGTTTCTTCACTGAAAACATTTTGGTTTAGTTTATTTTACTTTATTGTTTATCAATGTTAACCGTAAGTGTGTTTACAGATACAATCCATCTTAAGAACGATACTGCGCGATGAAATGGTGACCGGCTATCGTAAGCGCTTGGAAGACAAATCCGGAGTGCCGACGCCCGGCACCTCCACAGAGAACAAATCTACTGAAATTGACAACGAGACCATAGTGAATATGGTGAACAAGGCGGTCACGGTTATCATGAATAGACTGAACTCTCTCGCTCTGTTCGATGGACCGGACAGCAAAGTGGCAACCCTCGTAACTGCTGCCAATAGCCATGACAACCTCTGCCGTATGGACCCCGCGTGGCATCCTTGGCTCTAAATTTCATTATCTTATTAGTTATATAACTGTGTTTAATAAATCACATTGTATTTATAAGTTAGACTACGAAAGTTTTACGTGTTAAGGATCTGTTAGTTTATACAAACGGTAAGTATTTTGTATGTAAGATTTCACTATGTTGTTAAAATAATTATATAAGGGTATGATTGTTAAATTAAATGAAGGACAATTGTGGACTTGGACTGTGATCTCGTGTAACTCAAAATTAAATACTATAAAATATTAGTTGTTTTATTTCAACTCCCTGTTTATTACCTCATAACTACATGTGAGCGAGCAAAATTGTTTGTGGGATACATAAACACAATTACGCTTACGTATTTACTACCTCCAATGACTGTATTTAAATGCAAAGAACGGGAGAAAGTATTACTAGGTGAACAACAAGCGTTTCATCAAGAGTACATCTCTGCTACGTAGGTACTAGGTACGTCTTTGCAAAGAAATCAAGAAACATTCGTTCACTTTCATTCACTTGATGTGCAACAAGCGAAGGTTGGAGAACGTACGTCGATCTCACGGATTTGTTAGATAGTAAAACCGATACTATCACATAAACAATGAGAAAGAAAGCTTTGTAATAGAGGGGTATCTATTGAAGTCTCTATTATGGCTCGTCTTAGAGCTAGGCGTAGTAGTGTGTGAGGCAATGATTAAGACTGATAAAGAATTTGCACTTCTGTTTAATTAAAGCACAAGTTCTTAATGAAATAATGTTCTCTATATAACTAAGATTTTAGAGACCATGCAGAAAAATATTTTATAACTAACATCAAATAATCAAAATAAAACTATGCAAGTATTTTATAGTCATCGATGATTATTTCGTCACATAAGTAAAACAGAATACAGTTATTTTCAATTAGCTTTAAGTATGCATTAAACACATAAATATCTAAAAAAATATTTTCTTATGTTTATGTTGTTATTGTTTGTTAGGTTACCGTTAGCTTAAGAATGTCATTCATAGATCGTAATGCAAATATGGGGTCCTAAGCTGTAGGTTGATAGGGTAGGTTCTAGTTAGGTAGGTGGTGGTCAGACGGTAGGGCCGGCGGGCGGCGGTAACAGGTCGCGCGGGGCGGGTTGCCAGGCGCGGTGTCGGCGGCGCGGGGCGCGGCGCGCGCGGGCGCCACGTCGCCGGCCCCCGCCCGCCGGCCCGCGCCCGCTCGGTATATTCCTGTGTCTCAGTCAGTCCGCTCCGCGGCGTCCGTTTCGTTGACGGTGTATTGCGCTTCCTCACTCACTTATTGCAAGTATCCGACCTCTGGATCCGACCGTTTTGTGACATTCGACAACCCCGCCCCGTGCTTTTTCCCGAGTGGCATTTCGATTAGTGCGAAGAGTGCATTTACTGTGCACGATCAGCGACCGAATCGGCGACTCCTCCCGCCTTTATTTATGTTGTCGTTGTGGTGTGGTGAATATTTGTGCTGTACGGACGATAACCGGATTATCTGTGCGCTCGAGTTTGTGGATATTATAAACGATCTGCGGCTTTTCCGCGAAGGTGAGTGAAATTTTCTTGTATCCTATGTTGTCGTGCAAGGGATGTCGTAGTGCTACGACGTGGCGGCCCCCAATAGAAGACTAGATAAACCATTTACCGAGCTTGAAGACAGCTACGCAGTTCCTGTAAATACATTGCATAAAGTATTTCCTTTTATCAACATTACTATTTGATCTAGCAGACTGAATCTTTCACACGTAGACACTTTGTAAAGATTGTTGACGTGACGTCATTCATTGGCCAGGACGCAATTCTAGGAATTCGAGATCAATCGGTGCTGTATAGCTAATAGCCGGAGGCACCGGTTAGATTCTTGTTAGAATCGGTGTTATCCTACTATTCCATATGGTGGACGGAAACGAATAGGTAAGAAAACATGGAGGAGAGCGGGCGTCGGCGCGGGGCGGTGCGCGGCCGGTCAAGCGACCGCATTCCATGTGGGATGCAGGACTGTACGCAATGTCAGTGTGACTCGGAGTTTGCCGCTCCTGTACTGACCAATGCACATTTGCAACACTGTATCCGATGGAATGTTCGTGTGCGTTTCGGAATAATTGTACTATTCCTATGCTAATTGTGGGCGTTGATTGACATGACGGCGCAAGTCTCGTGCTGATACCACCCACGTTACAATATATTTAGACATCATTAATTAAACTGCACTCATTTATTATGAGTTTTCCTACCTTAAATTATGATTTTTTTTTTATTTTGAGTGAATGATAAGTTTGATTGAAATATTGAGCTCGTTTATTATGTGGCTTTTTCGTAAAGCACTTAGGGTTTCCTTATGGACTTCAAAAAAAGAGGAACGTGTCAATTTGACTGGCTGTATTTGTTTGGATTCGTTCCACATAGATTAATGATACTCGTATATTGCTGAAAGTTAAATTATAAACAACAAGCTATTCACCCACGGCTTTGCCGAATTCGAATAAAAAATTCAAAGTGTCTCTGTACCAAATTTCATCCAAATCAGCTCAGTGGTTTAGGCGCTAAGAAGAGTTACTTGCACACACACATATATTATATTACTGGTTATTATAAATAATTGTAATTTCTAAACAGCAATAATAAGAAGAATCTTTAAAAAAATCTACTTAATCAATACAATTAATACGCGTTCACTTACAGTTAGTTATTATATAAATGTCGGACATGTAAAAAAAATTAGTACGTTCACTAATCTTACCTTTCCTTTTCTATGATGCATATATATCTACATAGGTAGTTATATTTCGCTCGTATTCCCTGGACTCTAGAGGGTAAGAAGCGGTTTTAAAGCGAAGCGAACCTCTATTAAGATCAACTTTAAACTTTACATATTTAATCTGGATTTATACTTTGAAAAATCATTAATTGTTTTTACAAAATTCAACATCGTATTTATGATTGTTTGTGTAAACAAACAAGCTACACTTGTAAAAGTGTAGCATTTATAGTACATTTGTAATTTGCCATGGCGCAACGCAGTGCTAAAGAATACTTATAACTACTAAAGCATGTATCTACTTCGGTTTTAATAGTATAATAACAATATATAAACTCAATTTACAATATAGCTACATTAACACTACGACGTGTTGCATATGCGAATAAAATACATGCTAAGCTTAAATAAATTGCATGCAATTTATGAAACACGTTTTATCTATAATTTAATTAAACTTTAGAGTATATATTGAATGATAGTGTAAAATGTAATTTAACACTAAAGTTGTGGACTGCCCCATTTCATAATTAATCATAGGTCGGTAGATAGTACGTAACATCAACCCTTTCTCCGTTAATTGATAGAGACCGCAATGTTCATACAACTTAATTGTTTGGTCAAAAATTAACTACATTCCAAACTATTATTATATTCGAAACTTTTGTACGTGTTTTGGGAAATGCTACAAGATATTAATTATACATAATATTATGTTACTAAGATTAAGACATAAATATTGAACAGTGGAGGTGCTTCTTACAAAGTTGAAAGACTAAAAGAGGAAAGACGAATGTTTGAATAAGAAAAAACGTCATTTGGTTTAAATTGTATTTTGGTTGTAGATATGTTATTTCCAAATTTCATTACGTCATTTGAAATTTGAACTGACGTAATAATTTGCGTAATAATCCTATTCATATATAGTAATTAGGTAATACATATGATGGAGAAAATGATATATTTGACGCAAGTATATTTAATAATGTATTAACACCTGTTAGTAAGAGACGAATAAAGTTATAACGTTATATAATAAATTAGCATAATAAAATACACAATTCGTAGTAAGTAGTAACAACAGGAAGAATTTGAAATTATGTTATAAATCAATGGAAACTGTAGATTTGTGTAAAAATCATCTTTTATTAAATATTTCTTATGCGAACTATATAATAATGCGAATAAATAGCCTTTATGTAGGTACTATGCCGAGAATTTACTTTTACCCGTGCTTTTACTAAACGTCGGTCAGGTGCAGGTTGCGAGTTCAGCCTCGCATCGAAGGGCTCCCATTTCTGTGTAGTTTTTGAATAAACCGAATCAAACCCATTTCTTTTTTCACAGTTTCACATTGATATATTACACATAATATAGTAAGCAGTATATTACGGATCACAATTTGTCGATAGATTACGAACCAAACCCTAACAACCAAATGTTCGACTAATAATAGTCTAATGGTGTTTACAATCTTAATCTGAATTTGGTTCTGGCACTCACCGGTCGATACCGCGACTTGCTCGCTTCGCTCGCTGGGTATCCAGCGTTATGTGGTCGCAGTCTAACATAACATACTCAAATCTACCAATGTAAATTATATGTATCTCTATTTTATTTATCAATCACTAATAAGGCAGGCATCATAATATCGCTCATTATGATCATTTTCCAAGTCGTCATGGTCGTTGATAACAGTCATCGGTTAATGACCGAAATCGTCATGAAAAAGATCAATCACGGTCATTACATTAACAGTCTCGAAAGTATCTTAAAATACACTGCATTTCAGACATTCATCGTAACACAAACACAATATTGTCTATAGAATACCTCATCATCTTCAGCCCATATGTGTTCCCACTTCTGGGACAGAGGTCTCCTATTAGGCCATAATCCACCACGCTGGCCAAGTGCGGGTTGGCTGATGTCACATGTCGTCGAAATTTTGATTCTCAGACAAACCGGTTTCCTCACGATGTTTTCCTTCACCGTTTCGAGCGGTGGTGATGTTATCCAGATGTGCAGATAGATTGAAAAATCAATTTATTTCCTGCATGCTCCGCCTGGTCTCGAACCCCGACTTGCATTGAATATTTTGACATTAAAACATGCGCGCATCAGACCTTAAATAACGTCCCGAACTGCTAACGATACGGCGTATATAGCTCTGGCTCATTTGCCCTCCTTACGATTGACCAGTCTAAACTTCTTCGTTGAACGATTGTATGGATTATTAGACTGTCATATTACTAAGATCCAAGGAATGAAAATTTTAATGAATAAAGACGATTAAAAAATTAAATTAATTAATTTAATTAAAATTTTAAAAAACGCATCACTCATTCTTATGAAGCATTTACATAATGAATAGCAGAGGCGAATAACGAACAAACATATATAAACAGTGCGTTCGCTATTCGCCTTGAGATTCGACCGGTTTTTCGGATGTAATTAAAGATTAAGGTGTAAACATTGCTTCGCAATGACACTATATGAATGTTTCGTGAAATCACTATGCGAATAGCGGACACGACCGTCTAAACGCACCATTAAAATAAATCGCAATTGGTTGTATTATGTATGTAAATTAGGTAAAACATTCAATTAACACTAAATGTCAAGGGTATTAATTGTCAATATATACACCTGTCTTATTTACTTCCGTATATGAATTTTAAGAACAAACCTAATAATAATTAGAATTATTACGCAACAATTTGTTTTCCAAAGAAAGAAACTTAATATTATGTTATCTGTGACTCTACCTACGATGCTTTATTCACGCTACCACCAAATTTTGATAGCAAGCAAAGGCTATTCAAAATTTGCTACATCTTTATTATCGCATATCATAAACTAATTCATAAATCATAAAAGTATAAAAAATAGTGTCGCGACCGCAAACAAAGAGATGTAGAGATAACGCGGCCTGTTCCGAGAATTAACAAAGGAGCGTGTTTTAGCTATCTAAAACGAGATTAAAGGTCACCCAGATTGTGTAAATTTGACCCGACACCCGGACACCACGACAGATAATATTTGAATAACACAGTAACAAGATACTTATTAAACATCATTATACGATTTATGTTTTTTTTTTATAATTATACTAATATGGAATATAAAATGACAGACAATGTTATTAAATTAATTGATGATGAATGAATTACTAATGCTTTATAAAAGGAGTATCCAGATAGGCGTATTGTCTTCTGTTCTGGTAAGGAAACCTTCACGCAATAATTGCATTCCGCGGTGAGACCCCTCTCACCGGTGCGCTAGCACAATGTGCTGTAAATTACATCGCGAGGACGTCGTCAGTCCTCTTAGCAATTTACTATGAAACACGTCCTTGTCAATGTCCATAGTCTATATTAATTTTCCAACAATCCATTTAATGTCGGGCCGGCATTAAATTCAATTACTAAATCAATTTTCAGCATAATTAGATTTCGTAGAAAGCGGTGGACGTTGTCATAATTTTAGGATTAAATCAGAATTTGGCAATTGGTTTAGATTACGCTAGGTTTGTACTTAGAACTTAGAAGACATAGGAGTAAATAACGGTTTCAACTTCCATCGTGTTTGCAGAGGCAAGTCTGTGCGCGTGTGCGTGCGCAGCGCTCACACGCTCGCACACAGATGCAAAACGCTCACTCCGTAGCAGGGCCGTTGAACCGAATACTCGAGGAATTTCTCCACACCGCAGTCACAGTCGCCGTCGCTATAGTAGAAGAAAATTATTACAAGGGATATATTATTATTTATACCATATTCACATCTTAAAATACATTTTAAATATTTTACTGAACAAAAATTGTTTCAAACTTTCAATTACTTGGCTTCGTCAATAGTATTAATTTTTTTTTTATAGACTGCTTGGAAAGCACTTCCAGGTATCTACAAGGTAGCAAGAGCTACTATTTCATTGTAAACAAAGTTAATAAATGTATGCTGATTCATAATTAACAATTATTCATGAAATTAATGATTGATCATAATTAATGTCGAAATAAATGTCTGTAGACAGTTCTCTTTGTAACATGACACAATGGGTTGTTAGGTAACTAGTCATTGTGATATCTAAATTCAGTCATCCTTAGAAGTGTCCTTAAATCGTGTTCATCAAAACATGACACCTACACAAATAAGACTTGCATTAAATAATTAAAAACGTACTGACCAATAACGCATTCTTGTACATTGTAAATCTATCAGTCACAATAAACAATGTAGCATAATTATAGGTAATACTTAATAGAATGTTAAACAAGCAGCACGTATTTATTACTAAGTTACATAACGGTGTGCTACTGACTATTAATTTTAATATCCTACTTAAGTAAACGAGACATCATTTAGTTTTATTAAGGTATAAATTGTAGATTTATCATCTAAGTTCTAATTATAGCAACTTTTATGACTCGAATATCCATTGACAAAACATCATCGTACATACCAATGAGATCACGACGGCGCGGTAAAAGCTAGTCCAACACTAGCTTTATGTATCAATAGATAAGTTGCATAAGTGAGCATTCTCTTTCATAGTTTCGACATTTACTTGCGCGTGAGTTGCACATTGCCTACGTTGCACAAACATCCGCTCAGATGACAATCAGCATTTTTGTTTTGAGAACTAATTCGATAATCCAAATTACGAATAAAAATTCATTATGGAATTTCATCAAATTTCAACAGCGACTGGTTAGGTTTAAAGGAATGATTACATGCCAATAAAAATATAAAAAAATTACTCCATTAAAAGATTCGACTCAAAAATTTTCCAGCAACAAGTTGCGAAAAGAACCACTTAAATTTTAATTGCTACTAACGTAAACACTTTACTTTCACTAATTAGTACTTTTTAATTTTTATTAACGAGTCCTGACGAAAAATGTTTTGATTTGAACGAATTGAATTTAATGTTAAAATCAAATGAAAGGTAGAATTCACTTTCCAATTTAAAGTGTGGCAGGCAGAACCTTTCATTTGAAGAGATAGTTTTTAGTCTGCGTTATGTGTAATTTATTCATGATTATGTAATATGGATAATGAATATTAAAAATTTTTTATTATTTTTTTTTATTGTATATTGTGTCTGTATGATAGGGTATGTGTTGGGTGCTGTTCGGTTTGATGTCTGGTGGTCGGACCGGCGGTTGGTGGCGGGCGAGTGAACGCCGCGACCTTGGGCCCGTGCCGGCTCGCGGACGTTCGTTGAACTTCACGCCCCGCACTCCGCGCCATCGCAACCCGTTCTGCTGCGATTATGCGTAATTTTCCTAAATTAAATTTAGAATGGATTTCTTACTAATAATAGACAATAAAGTAGTCATTGTTGTTGAATCATATTTTTACGTCCGTGGTTTGACTACTGAAAGTAAGTAGATGCCTACTTTGATCAGCCAAACTTAAAAAAATATGTAAAATATTGATGTATATTATTTATTGATATATAGTATATTATTATATTATAAATAAAAAATCCAAACTGCGCGAATAAATATTTTAAATAAACTATTAATTAACATTTTTTTTTTGTCTCTTCATAACTTAATTTATATATTTTATTTATTATATAAACATGTATGACGATGCGCTCATATAATAGAATAAAAACTATTAAATCAATTTGATCTAATTTATTGCATTTTACTTTAGAATTTATCTACAATAATATGCCATGCATTATATTCGCAAATAAAAAATAACAAATCATATTTTATATTATAATAATAGTAAATATCTTTAGGTTATGGTGCACACATTAATAATATTATGCAGATTGGTTACACATTTTACACACACTTTTTGAACGATACTAAATTTATTTTTATTATTTTAGTTACAATATAACAAAATCAGTCAAGCTGACGTCACTTCCTATATAATGTATAGATGGTACTCGTATTTATGCTAATTCATCTGAAAAATAGGTACATGATATGTCACAGATAATATGCACTAAACAAAAACGTGTTCTCGATTCCAATAATATGGCTTTTTTATTATTTTTGTTATTTAATTTTTTTTTTCCTATAATCATTCAGCGAATGGGTTGTGGTATGGAGTAATAGGTATGGAATAATGTAGATAGCAAATTCTAGTTTAATCCGATACATAATATTAATGAATTATTCAACGGTTTACTAGCGATAAAAATATCTTTCATGATATTTGAAATTATGAAGTAATCATAAATAGCGGTAGGTATACAGAGTCTGTATTTATAATTAAATGTAGTAAAAGATGAGAAGGTTTTTGTCTCGAGTCTGATGGGCGGGTCCAGACCAGACGTCGAACGATGACCGATCAGTTTGCCGAGTTTTTAAAAATTCCAAATAAGCTATTTCGTTTAATTAAATTTCTAGTCAAAACAATACACCTACTTGGATTATTATAGGGAATTCTTAGTCGAAAACAATGTACTTTGTTCAGATATTAACTATCCCATTATTATGATACTAACTACTAGTAGTTACGAGTAAATTTGATTATACTTAATGATGTACTAGCGTAATAATAATATTCATATGCACATTAAAAATATTACTTAAAATTTAATATGAAAATTCAATATCTAATACATTGTTCAGAAATATGTGCTGGCAGAAGGCACCTTGCCTTGCTATGTTATTATTTAGCTGACAACAAATGAAATCTTGTGATACATAGCCAACAACTCACGCTATTTAAAACCTTAAGGTATCTCAGTCAAATGCATTTGTGACAGCGAACAGGATGTCAGTTGGATTTTCCTCATTGAGACGGTGACTCGGCGCGTCGACGGTGAAACACGTTTATTATTTACTATTTGCGTCTGCATCTCGGATATTATATGCCCTAAAACAGGTTACAAGCTTATTTAAAGCGCATACTGGAATTAAAGATGATCACAAATCATTTACATTCGCATCAGCAAAGAAACTGGCCTTCATTTCAATCTTCGCGCACAAGACCAATAAATCTTACGCAATTACAGAACAAGATCGTTTAAACTGCCCAATGTGTTGTCATGCGCAATAGAAGCGAAATGAGAGCGTTTATAAATTGTAGCATTACTTGTTATATGTTTGCGCGATGAAATGAATATGAAGTGATAAAGTGAGCAATAGAAATGCGAGTGCACTTACGAGCTGTGGCTGCTTCGTTTCAACGATTGTAACCGCTGTTAATGACTTGTATCGCGCAGGTAACAAACTGACGACAGATGTTTGCGATCTCTCCAACAAGTAAACACTTTCTCCGTCTGCACTTCATTTATGTGCTCAAGTCACGGTGCATTAGAAGTTAATTTGAGAACTGCCGTCGACCACAAGTAACTAAGTACTGTTGTGAGTGGAATATTTCAGAATTATGTGAGTCTTGAGTGGAGCGACACTAGCGTTTATTGAAGCTCCTTCAAAGTGCACATCTAAAGGAAGTTAAAATGTGTAATATTTATGTGTTATTGGTTGATTAGTTATAACATTAGAATTGGTTATGCAATTTTATTTTTCAATTCATGGTCTTAGTTAAGATTATTCAAATGTAATTATATGTGTGAGGTAATGTTAGGTAAATGTTACAAGTCTTTTCAACAGAATTTATGAACTTTCGAATGGGTAAAACAACTTTGATGATTCGTTTTTATGAAACTGATGCCTTTCCGTACTGTGGTCCCATTTAAATTCCATGTAAGTTCTGAAAATTTAGGGGTATAGTTTTTTTGTTAAAAATAATGAATATATTATAATCCTAGTTGTACTAACATGTATTTAATATAATACCTACAGCTGAAACCTATTTAATGACACAATTCAATTTACTATGAAGAACATGTTTTGTTGTACGTGATGACTAAATCCTTATTTTTCTAAACTACGTTATTTTTATGAGGTTGTAAAGTAGGATTTTTGTTTATACATAATCAAGTAGGTTCGTACGAGAAAACAAATTACGAAGTACGCCCTAATGATGTAAACATATTTTTGATTACATAATGTTTATGATTGAGCACAATGACCTATTAATGTTGTCTTGGAGTCTATGGTAGTTATTAGGTAGGTATATTATTTTAAATTATCATTTATTTATAAGATATTGACAGAAATATTGCTGTTTATATTATGGTGCAAATTGATTTAGTTAAATATGTAAATCCAAATACCCATCTAGGTACAGATTATACGATTATTGTAATGTTGTGCATTTTATGTAGTATCATCAAATGATTGCTTGTTATTACAGTACAATAGGGCATAAACGTAGCTATTACCTACTATATGCCTGGCTTGTACCCACTATACCTATGTATCATAATTCTTGGACTAATTCAAATTATTAAAATTTAAAAAATTTCCACCAACCCATCTAATGTGATAAATTAAAATAATACTTTTTATTGAAAAAATATGTGAAATCTGATGATAGATATTAAACAGTCGTTTAAGCAAACTTCCGAACGATTATAATAATAGAAAATAATAAACAAATGCACTAAATTACTTGAAACAATGTAGGTGTGTAAAAGGTTTGTCCTGTATTCACTATTCATAAATGAACAGAGATGTAACAAGTGGTGCATCGTGGATGCTGTGCGATCGATACGGCGGGCGGGAGGCGCGCGCGGCCGCCCACGGCCCTGTAGCTCGCTCTACAAATAGCCGACCTCCCCCTACCCCCTAATAAGGTTATTACTATCCCCCTGTTTACCTGAGCTTAAAGTGCATATTAAAATTATATAATCACAATACGAATCGACATAATTTATCGCTCGTGCATTTATTATAAGCCCGTGCAACATGCACGTTTTAAACACATTTTTAAGTTACGCAATAGATATAGAATATGACGTCGGAATTATCCCATTTCCAGTCAAGGAGCTCTTTTCATTTCTTTTCTTTGACACTGCTTTACAAAGCGTTTCACTTTTGTACGCTTTGATTCAGACTATTTAATCAAATGCACGGTCTTTGAAATTAAAATGGTTCGCCATTTGTTTGATGCCATCGTTGCTCTTAATCTTCGGAGCCATAACAATTCTGAGAATGAGTGAGACAATAGAAAAGTGAGGCGTTTATTAATATGATCGTACGTTATTCACGAACTGAATTCATAGTTAGAAGTTGTTTGAAATGATGCCACTTACATCACTATTGGAGGAAGGAACTCAGATAAATCACGCCAACTTTCACCGAGTCGTTAACCTGAAATGTAGTTGAATATATTATTACTAGATGCTATAACAGCTATTATGCGAATAAGGATAATCAAGATAAGTGAGATTCGCTCACAATTAGTACGCATTAGTCATTATTAAACTGCATAAGATTGGCAATTGCGATGATTTATGTTTATAGGTTTTTACAAATCATAAACTGAAACCAAAATAAATGGAAGAGTTAAATCAGTATAATGTGGAGAAACATCTGATAAACAATATGTATATAATATAATGTAATTTTTAATTTATTTCTATGGTCTCACAGAAAGGATTCAACAGTAGAGATATGCAATTAACTTAATATTGAAAAGTTTAATGTCAATACGTATGTTAAGCAGTCGGTTTCGAAGCCGCAAAAGTGAATAGTATTAATAAATTATGCAGGTACTTATGTGTGCTCCATAAGTAATGTATTCCAGCATAATAGCGGTTCTTTTCAAATAATTAACTAATTATTAATATATTCCATCTAATCCATGAAACAATTCGGGCATTACCAGGTCTAAATGTTCTCTAGCGTTGAGGAAAATGTACGACATTAATTTTCTTACATACCTACTTGAACATATTGAATGAAATATAGACTACTTCATCATTCTTATAATTTTGGTAACTTGGACTTAACGAATACTATTACAAAATAGATATGTATCGTGGCGTCGCCGCGGTCGCACCGTTCCAGTATTAAATTATGAATAGATAGATACTTATTTTTAATATAGCTTCAAAATCGATGTAAGAATGAGCTATTTAGTTCTTGATTTTATGACTATGCAATACCACAAACGTCTCCGAACCTAATTCAAAAACTAATTAAAAAATAACCTAAGATTCCTGTACGCAACGTACATTTTCTTTCATTAAGTATAGCAATGTATTTTTCTGTGAACATAGGCGAATAAAATATAATAAAGAAGATTTTGTCTCACAATATTATGTTGTTTGTCTGCAGGTACGTATGCAGGGAAATGGGCGCGTATTGGGAGCCATCTTGTTGTATGGTAATGTAGGCTTTGTTTTAAAAACTTCTTATTGTTCCGTCCCGGCGGCGCATCATGCACTTCACGTGTGTTCCTGCTATCACACAATACAAAATGTTACATCCTATCTCTGTTGAATACTTATAACGTTTAATAGGATTATAAACCCTTGAACAGTAAGAAATTACGTCTCAATAACTTTGTTAAAGGCCGTGGTATTTCTGCCGCCACGCCGTGCCGGATTAGGCATGCAGAAATATTGTACTCAAATTACACAAGATATGATATTTACGTAACACTTTATTAGAAAACATTATACCCAGTAATTTACATAGGAAAGATAGATATTAGAAAACATATCTGCTGTGTTAGTTATCTGTAATCTATGGGGCTATAGAATAGTTCGTGGCAGACGCACGTACAAGATATTTATTATCCATATAAATATTCATTTTCTACATAAAGATGACCGACGTCCTTGGAAGGAGGTACCACTCCAGATTCTGTAATAAACCAAATGACATATATTTCTTATCAACCAAAAAAAGAATCACGCCAATCGGTTGAAACACAGTAATAGAAATCCTCCTTCGTTTTTGAGAACGTTGGTTAAAAATAATTAACGGGAAGTGACATACTGCTGGTATGACGAAAAGGTCAACATGTAAATATGAGTATAATCATAGTGTAGTTCAAATAAAAGTCAATTATAGCTTTAACTGTGCCAATAATTTATCTATTCATGAAATGCAATTGGTCCAGCGCTCGTTAACTGTGTAAGTAAGTATATTATTAAATTTATCAATGGATGTTGTATTATCTTTTTGCCCTTTGATATTCATTGCAAAATGCTAAGTGAATCACTGGCATAGCTGAAACATACACAACATCTGTGTTGCAAATGACATGTGTATACCACGTGTCATGTATGCTATTATCTCCACAATAAACACCGCGTTTAATTGCCTCATTATATACAACAATATAAAAACCTAATGGCGTGTTCAAAGTTTATAAAAACATATGAATTAAGAGATGAAACAACATTTTTTATGTAAATTAACTATTTATTATTATCATAGTTTACATAATTCTCTCTTACATATAATATCATATTTAAAACCTGAGGGTATTGCAGAGAGGATGAGTAATTATAACACATCAGTTTTTAATTAATTCGCTCAAATACTTAAATACAGTGTATACGAGCTAAACGTTCCAATCAAATTGTAATTTCTAGATGAATTAGCATTCAAAAATAGACATCAGCAATTTGACGATAATTTAATGACTGCACCAAGTGTGCCCTAAATATCCAAAAGCTTTACGTATAGTGCTATTTTATCTGTACCTACCATGTGTGTCTATTTTAAACTCAGTTTACAATCTATACGAAGTGTACATACTCTTGATAATCTACCCCTAATCAAACTATTATCGCCAATTTAGAATTAAGATTTTTATCTTACACAAAATGTATCGTAAATAAAGTTTAAAAATTAATTACCTAATGTTTTGTAAGCAGCTTGATTTATTAAAATATGTACGTATATATTTTCTATATAACTATTTTAAGTATCTATTTCCAATAACGTAATAAATACCGAACATTGCAATGATAGTAACAAAATGCAATAAAATGTAATGATATCGAATGAAACACGACAAATGTTCAAATAAATTCGCGTTTACGTCAAACCAAGTTGCAAGCAATTAAGACGGCTGTTATAGAGTAGCATTGAAATTTCTAGAAAAATATTTAGAATATTAAGATTTTATACGCCACTTATGATCATGAAATCGAACATCATTGCGTGTTCACTTGATTGAATCAAACGAAAGTGGGACAATGCACCTAAACTATAACAAGTGTGTGAGGCGTCGTCAATTGAATTAAATTTTGAGTAGTAAATATACAATGAATATATTAACATACATTAAGGTTGTGTTAAATGTGCGCCATAATTTGTAAACTGATTTATAAAGGTAGCGCAATAAACAAGAATGCAATATAAACGCGACAAGCCTCATTCATATTCACGGAGACATCAAAGGGCTTAGTGAAACATTTGCATCTGTTGTTCGCACAGTCGCCGCGACGGCCGGCCATTTGGAACGGATCCTGGAACATCACTCAGATACTGTGACAGGTCTTGCCAGATTGAGCATACGAGATTTGTGCGTGAGTGCTGTACGCTTTGCGGTGTGCTATATGCATCTTTTTAATAATGTTACCGATTACTCATTAGCAGTTGAGATCTCAGTTCAGATGAATATTTATGCGATTCACTTGCCAATTTATGATAGACAACTAGAGCACATCTATAAATATGTCAAAAATGTTTTAGATGTGAATAACAGCTGAGCATCAGCTGACGTAGAAGTGTTTCTGTTCATGTCGTTCAAATTGTCCGATTGTCGACGGTCGGGTGAGTTCATCGCTCAAGCTATTCATAGTACGTATATGCAAGCTACACTGTTGATAGAGTCGCCTATTGAATCCGTGGCTCCGGCCCGCCCGCCGGCGCAGCCGTGCGTACACAATTGAGAGGCCACCACGGTGCGATTGGAGATTGCTTCTGGAATGTATGAGATATTACGCTCAGTACAAACATATTTCCACATAAATTGGATTAATCAAACCGCAAACAAAATAAGCTGTATGGTAAATAATTTTCATTACAGGCATAGATATTGAATTCAATATTAAATATCATATTGGTTGGATTGTACAATAGACAGGTGTAATTAGTTGTGTGTGCCAAAAAAAAGTATTCAACTAAAAGTTTGAAATCGAAGGCCGTCAGTTCCGTGTGCGGCGTGGTGGCGCGGTGTCGCAAGCGAAGGCGCGGGCCGCTCACCTCGCCGCTATCTACGGGTCACGCGCACCTTCGATTCCTTTCTAAAGTGCTTTCTACATCTATATTTGCACGGTCTGCGTCGCTTCAAAGCACTGTCTCACCTTCATGCTTTTCCAGGTGAATTATATTATGTTTCAATGCAACCGAATGAGAATTCGTCGCGGATGTCTTAACACTTCTGGTTGCAACTCGCAACCGAATACATTTATTTATTGAGCGCTGGTTGCTTGCATTTTACATTAACATTCCGATTGCAGTACGTCATTTGATTGCGCTTCAATCCGGTGCCGGTATGATGATAATACCGATAGCGTCGTCTACATTCTTTGTATGACATTTCATGAATGTCGTATTCAATATTTTTGGAGGTCACGATGCTATGTGTAAATGCTTTGATATTAAGAAAATTGAAAGTGAATAGTGTTGCACAAGTCGATTGACTTCGACTCGTCTGCACCGTGTGATTTAACGAACAAGAACCGAGAGGAATCAACTCTTGTTACGCGGCCAGCTAATTACAGTCCATTGCTGAATAAATCCTATTGCATGTCGACAGTGATTATTAGAAAGTTCTGATGACGCAACTATTTCCTTAGCCCTTGTTCTTTTAAGTGTTGTACTGGCGGTATAATGTAATTTGTTTTATAATAGTCAAAGGAATTGCATAGTTTCTTTATACTCACTGTACCGTGGTTCCGGTGCAAAAAGTAGGAAAATGGAGACATGAAGGCAGAACGATTAATGAAAACTCGTGGCAGACGAAACATCTTTTATTTCGAAATGTCAAAAACCTCACTACACTGGAGTGAAACACTCATCGACATGGAATGCCGCCAACTTTGCAAAGACAAAAACTCAAGTAACAACGGTACATTAAAAATCTTAGTTGTATTTGTATTAGGGTTAAATAAACCTAAATAACAAATTGTTAAACGTTTAAAAGGTATATCTTTAAGCGAGGATGGGAGATAAAATATCAGCTATCAATTTCGTAAATTAATTAAATTTTACCAAGCTATTAACTTAATATATTAAGATAATTAGAGAGATAAATAAACCAATTTCCCCAGGTTTTATTGGTTAGGAAGAGTCTATCTATTTTGTTCTGCTTCGTTGTTCCGTTGTTGTTCATGGAAATTATTGAACAATTCATTTTATCAGACATTTGTGTTAAAGATCTATGTGTATTCATCTATGTATATATATCGTACGACAACAAATATGCTTTTAGCATGCGTCAGACGTCCCGCGCCGCGTCGTGTGAACCTCAACTTTACGCCTTGTTGCGTAGGTGACTCATGCTAGTTTTAAATTCTTAAATACATCCGAAACATACTAATATATGACATTCTGAATAACTTCTATCCTCTGCGATATTCCCACTTAAAAAGCAGAATCTTAATATTGTCCCTAGGTAATTAAGTATATAAGATTTTGTTTGGGCAACTACTTTTATTACTGGTGTAATTAAAGTTTCTATTTTACTTGAGAAAATATGTACTTACGTGGGCTACTTTTACAACGCGTGGCTTGATAGACACATTGATAACGCCATTGTTATAAACAAAGAGAAAATCGCGTGTCATTACATACGATATAATCACCCGTGAGGTAATGTTGTTGCTTCTATTCCTTCTGATAGGACAATGTTATTAACTCAGAGTTATATTTAGAAAAACTCAAAATTATTTAATAATACGTATGAATATTAATCATATGTTGTGAGTTCTTTGTCTCTTCGCCTGCTTAATCTATTAGTTGACCATTTTGGGAAGACGTCGTTAATTGTCTTTATATCGCTCTAAATCATGTCGGACGTTACAGCTAGCCCCTCGTCCGTTTTATTGATATTAGGTCTGCCTATGTCTGAATAGAATCATAATATTCTTTACTAAAAATAAATTTACTGGAGCTATTCGTCTGAACGTTGCTAGTTTATGTATTATAACATGGCTTCGAATATTTGTTATTGTTTCCTCCTTGCATAAATGAATTCTACATTAGTATTTAATGTTACTTAATGCAATTGTTATAAAAGTAAATGGTGATGTGAATAGGTACAACTACTCGAAAAAGTCCATAATCGTTGATTTTTAAATCTACATATTTTCATTAAAACTAAAGGAGAGAATAATCTCTCACACAACCTAAGAGATGTTTTTTGTTATCTGAAATTCGGCTGTGCTGTGTGGATTCTCTTATATATGAAAACGGTGGCCTATATTTTTTAATAAGTACATAATAATTAACAAATGTAATCAATCGTCAATTTTATGATTTTATTATATTATTGTTATATGTATTGTAATTTATAAATTACGTCAACGTAGAAGCAGAAGTCTGCGCTTCTCATCTAAAAATATGAACTAATCGATATCAAACATCACTAACTCTAGTCGAGAGCCAATAAACAAACATCAACAAATGACAAGAAATCCGTTTATATAAAAACGATAACATTGAATCACGTTCCTGCCGTAATCTAATGTCATCGACATTATCGCGCAAAAATATTTCACAAACGCCCGTGCGAAGATTGTTCATTGTACTTCCATCGTATCTAGTCATAAGTTAGTGCGTAAGGTCATTGCCGTCTGCACGTCGCTCCCTCGTGGCCCGCCTCGACCCTCATTTTAGGCGTTAGTAGTTGTAATTACCAACCATCGCATATCACTACTCAATGGAAATGAAAAACGTAGTGAAATGCTCGTGCCAGTAAACGTTTACCGTAACAGAACATTGCGTGCAATAAACGGATAACGTCGGCTGCCTACCTTGAACTTGTTCATAAAATATTACGAGGATTTTTTTTATACATCGTTGACGATTTTTCGTCGAATATAACTTGAGGTTGGTATACGATTAGGTTATAAACGTGGACAAGAACACAAAAAATATATATGGGCAATTTTGGATTCTCTTAAGCATTCTTATTATTTACTTTTAAGATGGTAAGAAAATGCCATACAAATTTCTACGGTAACTTCTTTGATGAAACCGATTATAGATGTAAGACGACCGTCTTCTATTAAACGTTTTAAAAATCTTTATATATTTAGAGATTCAGATTAACAGATTCTGTTTTACTAGCTGCTCCCCGCGGTTTCACCCGCGTAAGTCTGTATCCCGTAGGAATATCGGGATAAAAGTTGCCTTTACCTGTAACCTATATCATTATTTAAAAGCTAAATTGTTTGGTACTATAAATAGCTGATTAAATAATTTTATTTTGCCAAAAAACTTAATCGCTTTCAAATATATATAATTTGGAAGCACCAGCGTTTACCCAGTTGAAAGTTATGAGTTTAATGTAATAAATAGAAAAAAACTTTTGTGTATAACAAATAGAAAAAAAAACAATCAGAAAAGTAAAAATACAATCAGATATAGAAGTCGGATGATAAATATAAAACACTACTGTCAATAATTTATACAATCTGTTGCGATATCTATATGAATGCAAGCAGGTAACAATAAAGACTACATGCCTTTGCGAATAACAGACAATATTTTGTATTTATATCGAATATCTAGGTTCTAAAAGAATTATAAGGAGAGGGGAGCTGCGCTGACGCAGAGCAATGTAATGTAATTGATGATTGCTTGTGCGTGGGAGCTACACCTGCTCTTTTACTATTTAGACCAAGGTACAGCAATTCTATACGCTTGCGTGCATAAATAATTGCTTAAATTACATCAACACATGAGAAAATCTTTTGAGAAAGGTTTAAACGTAAATATTAGAAAGTAATTGTGTATTGTGTACATATACAAATTGAACATGTGTGATTCAAATATTCAAGATACGAGAATCGTATGAAATTTTAATTACAACTTGGCGTCAACAAAAAATGTAGCACACACTCGGTACAGTTATCTATCGTAATTATGTTCAATGATTATAACTGAGTCTGCACGAAATATGAATACTAAACTGGTTAATTACTTGCAGGAGGCAAGCTAAAATAAAATAAATAAAGTTTTGTCAGTTTTTAGATGTCTAAGACTCAAAGACTAAAATGTATAAATAAAGTTTTGTCAGTTTTTAGATGTCTAAGACTCGTAAGTTTTATCGGTTCAGAGAATTCGACAATTATATAGACTTACCAGTTACTTGTACTTAAGTTATAGGTACCTATTTATAATTATTGTAAGTAAATTAAAATAAAAAATACAACCGTCTTTTATTCATATCGTTCCACATTGAGATTGAATCGTTACTAATTTAAGGATAGATTTAAAGTAGTGCACATTCATTGATCGAATAAATTCATAATTTTCCTCATAATCATTGATTCATTCGGTCGTATTTGTGACTAATGATTCCAATAAGTTAACTCATGCCGAAAATGAATGGAGTGGAATATTTTGTTCAAGAAAGTTCAGTTTTATACTGGAACTGTTTGTTACACCCAACTGTACCTTAATCGAAAACCGCGACGCGTGCGCATGACTTTCAGTCACTTCCCCGGAAATAAACCTTTTAGAGGTGTGCTTATAATGTTGGTTACACTGCAGATAAGTATAACCTCTATTACTTAGATAATAACTATTTCCCATTTATGTAATAACACGATTTTTCGATGTCTCAGTTGGAATTTTTCGAGAATTATGATTCTTTGATTTTTGTTTTATTGTAATAGATAGTAGATAAGATTCGCGTAGTATCTTCACATAATCATTTTCATTCAAAGGTACTATATCTGAAACTATTTTTAAAATCAATATCATACAAACATAAAGGTTCGGTACTTTAAAAAATTCAAAGCAAAAGTAAAGGACAAACAGTAGGTTTTCAATGTACATTCATTCACAAATGAATTCGTAACGCGATACATAATTACGTAATAAAACGTATCGTTATCATCTCACAGCGGAACTAATTACCTCCGATTACAAATATTTAACTTGAAAAGGGATAAGCGACGCTATCCGCCACCCACGCGCGTTGTTTGCGTCGTGTCGGAATGGACATGGCGGATTTATGTTCTTTCAAAGAAATATACATTAATATTTCTATACGAAGACCGTATTCATTCACAACAATAGCGTGAATGAGTTCCATTAAGGGCTACTAATTGACCGACACCCGTACAATGAGGTGGACACGCCATGCCATTGTAGTTGTAAAACACACATACCCCAACATACTTAAAGTACATTAGATGTGAAAACTATACGATGTTCTATTTAAATATGTTTACTAACTATTAAGGATTTTTTTAAGAAATGTAGTATCTAGCGGATATTTTAAAATTTCATTAAACTATGTCATTGTTTGCGAATACGAAACGTGGCGTAGGTGGCGCTATCTCGGTGACTCGACGGAAGAGGCGCCGTATCCTGCGGAAGATAAGCTCTGAGCCTCATCTGCGACAGTGATACAATCGATACTCTATCCCCTTATTATTAAAAATCACTTTACGTCGCCTCCTTCGTTGCGTTATAAATATATTGCAACTCTGTATTTGCATAGGTGAATAACATATTACCAATACGCGATCTGAATTGGTTCGATTTCAAAACTTTGCTATCGATGACGTCAGTGTAACACTTTACTAACTAGGCATATATAATGCTAATGACATTTTTTCGCTCTTGGTTGTTGTCATTGCGTGTGCGCATTCTGTTCTGCACATAGTAAATAATACATGTGGCCCGGTTCGTGCTCCATTTACGTTATCATGGTGGTAAAATAAGCAATGTCCGATATTTACGGCATGACAAGATTGCAACGGATAAAAACAACAGGTTATTTGTAATATGTGTATGCGTTGTTATAAAATCAAATGCACATTCTCGGGCCACGCGTGTTCCTTATCGTGCTGTTAGCCGCCATTAAATTGTTATCTCTGCTCTAAATATTTGACTCTACTATATCAGTCACAAAAATAGGTAGCGATTGCTTCATTCATTCCTGTCGATGGCGACGTTTGAATTAAAAGGACCGACCGTTACAAACTGAAGTAAGGTCGTAGTCATATACTAATGTATGCGATGATTATACGTTTATTTATAATGTATGCAATGCGCGCAAAACATTCGTATTCGGAGCAGGTGCCAGGGAACATGATGGCGGGCGACATTAGCTGTGGTGTCTGTCGCGAGCCGCGTTTCGGAGGTCGTTGGACGACCCCTGTAACGCGACTCACTTAACAGACGCGCACTGAACAATTATTTGCACATAATAATAAGTCGCAACATTATACGCATTTATCTCGTATACGTAATTGTCAATCCGCTTGTGCTTCCTATTTGGTGTCGAAATAGATCCTTGGTTTTGTGATAAATATTATCACTGTTTAAATTTTAATTATATTTATTCAATTTGAATCAAAATCTACTAATTATCGGGATGTGTCTTATCGATTAAATTAGTAATAGGAAGTTTTTGGGATATCATATATTGGATAATTTGCAATGTTATGTATCTAGACATGCTAGTAGGATGGGTAATGGGTAGGTAAATATTAAAATTGTGACGCATAATTATTAGAGATGTTAAATTTGCAGCCAGATCAATGATTCATCCCGGCGACTTGCCAATTGATAACGGTTTCTATTTGTATTGTGACAAGAGTAGGCTATATAGTACGAACTAGGTACCTACGTATGCAATGGGTTTATGTAAAACCTAAGTGCTTCATAAACATTATCTTGTATTTAACTTTGTGAGTCATAGTAGTACAAGATCCTACTGCTCAATTTTGCTGGTACCTTAATTATTATAATTTGTATATAAAATGTTGAAGGAGAAAGGATTGATTAGTATACCGATAAAAATTGGGCGAAGTATCTGTAATACATAATTTAAAACTAATTATCAAATTACAGCAATGCTCTTTTAATTATTTTAACGCCATTTTAAGTGAAATTATGTAAAGAAGAGAACAAAAATATGGTTTCCAACGCCCAGCTCTCAGTGGACTCTAACGTTCTCCAAAAATTGCTAATTTGATGCAGCTGTAGTGAAATTTATATTACCAAATTGAATACACAAAAATGTATTATAGATACTCTGACGGCTGATTTTATTCAGATATTTCATTGCTAATTTGTTGCATGCTCCTTCAACATTCATTTAAAATTAATTTCATTCCAATATAGATACCTCCGGAATCGTGCAGTGGAATCCTAGGTTATAGTCATACATATTTGTAAAATTACTATCATGCCGCTATCACTGCGTTTAATTGTTATTTGTTAGAAAGTTATGTGTAAGTTTAATTTGTTGTTTGTAATTAACGATAACAATTTGAAGTAGAGTAATTATTGAGGTAAATTTATCTATAATATGAAATATTTTCATACCTATTCTTATTAGTATTTAAATTGTATGATATGACTTACATGTAGACGTGTCCATTTATGAGTTTTTGGTTTTAATTTCATAATGGTGATATTGACCTGTGTCGAAATGGTGTCGAATTGTAAAGAAAAAATGATATATTGCCTTATTCATAATAAATAATTCTACGTTGGTAGATATCTAAGACAATCAAACGTCTCCTTTCACTGCCTGTGTAAGTTCTACGAATCGAAATAATATTTATAATACGATTACAGTGATTGAAGGAACCTAGTCCTTAACGACATAACTTACTAGTCTGCTATATATGCAACAATGCTTCAAGTCGAAGCACATTAATCAAGAAAATATTAGCAGCATATTAAAAAATAATTATAATATGTTATAGAAAAAAAAAACAAAACATCGGGGCATTAAGCCGTGTCCGAATAACAATTAAAATTTCATTACGACCTTGCCATTTGCCTTTCAGATTCTTATAATTACCTGGTTGGCCTTCTCTGGATGCTGTGTTAAATGTTAAAATTTCAATGTCCTGTTTTGTAAAGCTCGCGAATTATTAAAGAATGCATCGCCTCGTCTCGGAGGCTCGTTCAATTGTTTTTGTTTTCGATGCGTGGCTTTGCCTCTTGATGCCACTACGAGGTAAAGCAAGTTCTCATTTCCATGGCATTTTCCTCCAGCTTACTCATGACTTATATGATGATTTTTATAAGTAGGAGGCCTTGCGGGTTGATAGCTCTATTATAGACAGCTCCCAGTCGCGTCATTGGCCTCGATCCAGGAATAGGCCATCTATGGTTCAAGTGCACGCCATTTCCGGTTTAAATGTGCCGTAGCATGCCTGGTTGGCGCCAGGATAATTGTGTAAGTGTAATTTTGTATGTCTGCTCCATTTGTACACATCAAGACATCTACTATTAAATTGAGATTTGTAACTCGCATAACGTTATTCGTCCCTATAACAAACATGTTCCAGTAACATAGGCGTCACCCGAGCTATTTCTCTATGAAATTTTCCTTCGCATATTTATAAGATAACGTATTTATACAAGCGACATTTGATAGTATATGAAGTAATTAGAAACTATTTCGCATAATGTAGGGATTGTTTATTTCTTATGTAAAAACAAACCCAAACGAATAGAATAACTGGAATGATAAGTAAACCTATAAATCATGATATCACTAGCATATTATCTTATTAATGCAAAAGTAACATTTAAATAGCAAAACGAGACATGGCAATGTATTAATTTGATACATGATATCTATGCAGACATAAATCCAGTAGGCGTATAAAGGAAAATACCAGTTTTTCAGTAGAACCGTGGGATATAATAACGTCAATGCGTGGGCGCCACGTCGACCCGGGCCGGCCCGTGGGTGGCCCGGGGAGCCTAGTCTCTGAAACGAATTTTACCTACCCCATAGTGGGTGTCTATTGGGTACTTTACTACTACATCTATAACAGACATTTCGTTTCATAAAATGTCTATCTTAATCATTACAAAGGGATACCGTAAAATAAAGCGAGAGCTCTGTTGTTTTGTTGCGGTGATAATTTTCATGTGTAAAAAAAATTTAAAATTACACAGTTTTATATTACCCATACATAGATTCTTATTATGCCTTTATTATAAAAAAGCACTGGCATAAACATTTAACTTGCGAACAAAATGTTACAATTCCTTCGAAAAGGCATCCCATTTCATATTTCCATTCCATACCTTTAATATTTTCAACTAAAGTGCACAATTTTCTTACGAAGGGGAGACTGCGTTTTCGATTTAAATTTTATTAATGATCCTACCGTTCATCGTTCTTTGCTTATAAAAAATAAAAACTTCAAACATAGCGGTCATAGCGACTTGGCATTCATATATATGCACTGACCGAGTCTGAAGTAGATACTCGTTCAAAGATGGTGAAATATTGTCTGTTATTTTAGTGGATGATCCAGTAGATTAGATAAGTAAAGTGTTATCATGCAACACAACCGTCGTTAATCTGATAAACAATGTAAACATTGACAACGCAACTTATTACTGTCTTTTATAAACCTGCTGGAAAATTTAATCAATACTTGATATATATATTTTTCATTTGTCTCGTGATATGACACGGAACAAAGACAATAACAAAACAACATATATGGACGCAACCCTCGCCCGAGACTTCTTCAAAAAACATTCTCTAATCTAAAACAAATCTATATTGCGTTCGTCAAACAGGGATTACCTTTGTGGCTCGTCATATTTGGTTTGAAATTGGGGATCAAGCAAGCAAAGTTTTGTATTTCGCGGAGAAAATGGATGCAATATGAGTCGTTACTCAAGACAGCGCTATCGATATCAAACGTGGACTTTGCGGACTAATAATGTGAAATATTGAGCGATAAAATATTGATTTGAAATAAAAATGTCTGTGAATAGTAACCAATATGAATTCAGTTTTGGTCATTTTAAGAGCTACACTCTAATTAAACGTTTCTACATTAGTTATACCACACCATAAATTTTCTAATCTGTGTAATCTAAACATAGGCAATTAGTATGATATAATGTATACTTATATACAAACTTAACATGTAAATGTTATTTTTATTCGTTGAAACATTTTATTGTATTATCTTATATATAAAATTCTCGTGTCACAATGTTAGTCTCTATACTCCTCCGAAACGGCTTGACCGATTCCTCTGAAATTTGGTAAGCATATTGGGTTAGTCTGAGAATCGGCCAACATCTATTTTTTATCCCGATTTTCCTACGGGATACGGACTTACGCGGGAGAAACCGCGGGGCGCAGCTAGTATAATATATAAATATTCATTTACATGGTGATAGTGGGTTTTCGTAATTTTTTTTTTCGTTAAAAAAGTATTTGTTTTTGTAAGAATTATGGGTTAAAGCAGTTTATTTATATCGCTTTAGATATAACCTTACCTAATTTATAACTTATAAAATTATTCTTTTCACGGAATCTGTATCAAACCATACATGGTTGAAATCAACTTTACTATTATTTAAATTTAATTTAAGTATTTAAATACTGCATTTGAAATATTGCTATAAGACATAATTTAATACCTATTTGACTAAAATTGTCAGGTAATAAAATTAACCAAACGTGGAACGCGAATTACCGCTCTTTGCGTAAATAATTATTTAATCTTGTAATTAAGCTGCCAGTCAACGAAGTATATAAATATATATTAAATAGGTGTAGTAGGCCGGTTCGTGCCGCGTCCTCACATTCGCTATGTTAATGAGTTCCCAGAACTCTCGTCGTCGAACGTCTCGACTCTCGATTCAAGCGAATCGTTTAGATAACTTCCTTTTGCACTACACATTTGGAAATTCCAATTGGATACACTTAGCGATTCTGATAAAACCAACACGCAGAACCGAAGATATTGGATATATGCCTATACGTCATTTGGTTTTCACAAGAAAACAATAAAATGTGTAGTACTAGGCTGCGCCCCGCGGTTTCACCCGCGTAAGTCCGTATCCCGTAGGAATATCGGGTCAATAAGTTGCCTATATGTTATTCCAGTTGTCCAGCTGTCTACGTTGCAATTAGCAGTATCAAATTTCATTGCGATCGGTTCAGTAGTTTTTGCGTGAAAGAGTAACTAACACACACACACACATCTTTACAAACTTTCGCATTTATAATATTAGTAGGAAGTAGGATAGGATAGGATGTAGGATAGGACCTATTCTATCCTACTTCCTATCCTAATAGGATGCTGTTTGTCATTTTATTTGATTAAATTTAACCAAATTAAATATTCTAATTTAATTTGACTAAATATAACCGACCTATGTAAATTTCACTGATATTATAAAGAGGAAACTAGGAAATGTATTTTTGTAATATTTTCACGCAAAAACTGCTGGACCGATATAAAAATTCACCATTGGAAAGCAACAACTTCACTGAGTGACAAAGGCTATACATGTACCACGGGCGAAGCCAGGCCGAACAGCTAGTTATATTTAAGTGTTAAAAATGTGTGATTATTTCAACTAAAAAAGAATGGTAGGACCATAGTTAAAAATTATAATGAATAAGAAAGTGGTGGTTGTTATACGATAGAAAATATTTAAAAATATATAACTAAATAACATTATGTAGTTTGAACCACTATGAGGAGATTATCAAATCTTGTTTGAATTATTGTATAATCCTCTCCTCTTCGAGCCATCTTTGTAAGAAACTATATGATGTTAACTAACAAGGAATATGTTATTTCACAATTACAAATTGTTGAGATCTTAACAGAGAGTCGTCATAACTGTGTAAATGGCGGTATGTGCGTCAGCAGCGAGATTAGGTATTCGATACTCACGTTTCAATTATCCGAACCCCGATAGGAGTATCATAAAAACGAATCCGCTAAATTGGCTATGCTAGCATAAAATCAATACGGATACCAAGTAAAGAAAGTTTTTATTTTGTTTTCTTAACGTCTGCCATCTACATACGTCAATAGTAACACGAAACTGCATTCCTTATTTTACATTTGATAGTGACCGCGATTTCGCTCGCATTGACTAATTTTTGAACCCCTTTTTTCCAAAACAAAGTTTTTTTTTTTAATTTATCCTTATGAATTACCTATGTTGTAGTAAAATTCTTCTTAATGTATCTTCATTTAATTCGCAGAGGACATACAGACAGGCAAAACTTTTTTGAAGTTATTTGAATATTTAAATCAACGTATTCACCTTGAAACATATGTTTTATACGTGTTAACTGCTAACAAATATTTTGACGTCTGCCGCCGTCCATGACCCTGCCGGACGAAGTGGACAGAGAGAGATATTTACATAACAAGAGGACGGAATCCGGCGAGAACGCACCATCGCCACCTCGCCGTTTATTCAATTAAACATAATCAACCGATGAATGATCGTCTCAAATACGACTAACTTCTACGTACTTTGAATAGAGCTTCGAACAATGTAGTTTCGTTAGATCTTTGAGGCTCTTTCAAAACACGTTTAGTTCTCTTTGGGGATACCGATACATACCTATTCAATCTTGTTCTTTGTTCTAAACAGTTTTGATCTACTTTAACGTCAGTTAAGCTTTAAGGTAAAATACCTACCTAATGCTAGTCATTATACACAATTTCTGAGATCGATATCCACTTGGGCGCGTCTCTTCAACGTTGTAAACAAATTATCGAGCTATTCTTAGAAATTGCATATCAATAACTGTTTTACAGAAGACTGATGGTTTTTTCCTTACCACGCCGCACCTACAAAGTAATTCAATATGTTATGTAAATATTAGTATAAAAATTTAATTTATTCTTGTTTTACCTGAATCACTAACTATTTCGTAATATGAGACTGAAGTTCCTTTAGAAGTTAGCTAAGTAACTAGAAGGTTGGTATAAACATTGTGAAATAAAAATATGGCAAGCTTGTTAAATAAGAAACGCGCTTTACGGGGCTCTTACGTTTACATATATTCCCAATTAATTATTTTAGTAAAGATACAGGCGCAACATAAAAACTAATCCATCCTCAGTTGATAAGGACATGACATCAGAAAAAATTAAAAAAATATAACCTTACATTTTCTCGAAAACCATTAAATCGTTATGGCGCAATTGGTTAAATATAAGAAATCAAAAATGTGTTTGCTTTAAACATGTTGGCTAAATTGCGTTTGAAAAACGTAGTTTGTTTATCCATCAAGGAAACGCTTTATCAGAACTTAGTTTCTTGTTACTGGGGGAAACCCCGATTGTATTATCGGCTCAAATATCGTAAATTCAAGGGAATTTAATATCTGTCTGTAATAAGTAGGACAGGCAGATGTTGAACTTCATTGGTAGTTCATAACTTTATTAACATTTGTTTTATTTCAAATATTTTTAGCAAATGAGCTATATTATGAAATAGATATATCACAACTTAGATAAAATTTTGTTTTTGCGATTACACAGTATGGTATAATTTAATTAATTTTCAACGTTGACATAAACATAACTTAATTTCCTACCTTATATGTACATAAAATCAATCATAAAATAATCCAATAATAAGGGCATGAATAAACATAAATAAATCTTTTGAATATATGGTATAATATCTACCTGATACAATACACGTAAGCCGCTCTGAAGTTCCATCGAGCATAAACATAGACGCCAAGATACCTACTGATGCCATAATCACTGACACAGATTGTGGGCTCATCGACGTACAAGTCGTGAAACTCCATGACAGCAAACCATTTAAAAGGCAAATACCGTCACGATGCGCTTACGCGGATGTCGATTTTTGTTATGCGGTTAATGTAATTAGACCCCGATTAATGTTTTTAATCCTTCTTTATGCTATTATGTTTACGGAACAGATTACAAGACGTATAAAGGGCATCCAAGTTTTTCTGTGCTTCTTATTTGCGGTAGTCAGCTTTTTTGTTGCATAATAAGACGGGGACATGGGAGGAGTGTAGGTCATCAGCCATAGCTGATAAAACATTGGTCATACGTCGAACGAAAAGCTACGTGTGTAAGAGACCTGGTTGAACATACTAATGCTGTGATTGGATCAATTCCTCTAATTAGTTGGTTAATGAAATGTCCATGCATAATCCCTGATTGTCTTTGCAGATTGACGGACGTGTGGCACGTGTGCCGGCGCCACGGATGCGTCGCGGGCGGCGGCGTGCAATGAGCTGCTAGAGGAAGCGATGGTGGGCGTGGGCGTGGCGGAGGGGGGCGGGGGTGCGGGCGGCGCTCCCGACGGCGGCTACTACGGCGAGTACTACCCGCCTGAACCTTACTATGTCCCGCCGGAGATGTGTCCGCACCCGCAACAGCATCCGCAGCATACGCACATGTGCACCATGCACGCTGATTATAGTAAGTTATTGCTGAATTAGTTACCTGATCAACAATGGCTAATATGCGAAACTTTATCACTTAATTGGTGATTCATTTATCTTCAATACATAAGCTTTCAACAGTTAAAGATTGATGCAGAGTAGCTTGGAACAAATCAATAGGTTAACGAAAACTATACAAAGAGTTAAACTTTCGTTATTAAAGTTGGAAATCGACCACGATCCTTATTGTAAAATTTGTTTCATCAAAAACTATGGTCCGCTATATTATTCATTTATAATATGTACATATATGTAAAAAGAATCAAGTTCACAATGGTATCCTGTTATAAAAAGTACTGAAATCAATCAATTTTTGATGGGTGCTTATATCTTTTTATAGGTATTTCGCGAAAGTACTAACTCCAAAACTACACACTATATAGACACTATATTTTATTAAAACATATTTAAATAAGTAAATGAAAAAATGTAAATATTGTATATTCTATTTATTCTTGTGGACGTGGTTGGTTTTAAAACTCACAGATTATTTATCATAAAATTTTATTAGTACTTAATACTTTACTATTCTATTTACATATAAAGTGCGAATACTGCGAATTGTCGAATCATCCAAATATATGCGAATTTACGATGCGGAACAGACGGCGTCGATGGCAAATTGAGACATGCCACGCTTGGTGTCCCATGTCTTCCGTTGTCATACAATAAGCTGTTGTTACAATAATTGTGTGTCGTTACACGCTGTCTTTATACTTTTTGGTTCCGTACACGTACGTAAAGGGCAAAACGGGAAAAATTCTTAATACGACTTTTATTATTTTAATTCGAAACAAACAACAAACAAAAACAAGATAAGATTAGATAGATTGATAGACTAGCTAGGTCTAGTTATCTCTTTCTACGTAAATGCAAAAAACACAAACAAGACTGATATTAGATAAGTAGATTATTCTTACATTATATCAATAAATCACTTAAGTGCTTATATGAATAATCGTTTGTTATTCAAAACTTTAATATGAATAGTCCCTCGAAAAATACCTAAATTTCTTACCTTGTACAAAGAGTTTAATTTTCAAACTTGTTACTATGAATCGTAACGACGTTCTCTTTGGTTGTTTTACCGTCTCAAACTCAAACACAAATACAAATCCTCAAATCTTATATTATTTCTTGTTAGCCCATTTCCATATTTTTACGGTCACCTATTAAAAAATAATTTAAACATCAGGTGGCATGCCGGTGGTGACCTCAGCTGCTATGATGCCGCAACTGATGCCACCAGTCCTCGATGAAGGGATGCGACACTACTTGGTGGCGCACCCGCACGCGCAACACCCTCACCACGGCCATCACCAGCCTCACCACCAGCCAGCCCACCATCAACCACCGCCTCACCACCAGCCACCACACCCATATGTAAGTTCTTTTTATGGCAAGTGGAGGAGCCATCACCTGATGTTGAATGGTCAACCACGCCACAAATATTCGCAGCAGCGATTATTCGAGGCTTATTTTTTTTTTTTAATAAAAATTGCAATTTAGCTGTAGTTAATATAAAACGATTTATTTGTTTACGTAACATAAGTAGCTCCATACACTACCACTTCATACCATGACATTGATGACAAAATAAAAATGTTCGATTCTATTATATTTTTATTTCAAATGCGTTTGCGTAAATTGAAAGTATAAAATTCCGATTTATTTTTTTGAAATTTTGGCTAGGTAGTTCGATTCCCGGACTTGGCGTGTGCATTTTTGAATATCTTTTAATGAAGTTATGTTTATATTAAAAAAAAGTAGTCTTTTGCTATCTGCACTTTTTAAATTACTTTTCCTCTATCAAAAATTTCCACACGTAGTATGTATGTATGTACGAGTGCTATCGACAATTATGATATATATTATTGAAATTGACGTTAAATACCTATTAGGAGATTTTACTTTATTAGTTATGATTGACAGAAGAAATTTTAATAAATATCAAATAATGTTATTTGTATACAATCCATTCACAATTTTTTTTATGCAATCCAGAATTTAGTAACTCAAATAAGTAATGACATATGACCTTGCCCTTGTATTAAGCTAAGGCTTATTTTATAATGTTGGTATTAATGTAAGTATTAGAATACCCATTTATATGCCAATATAAACGTCCTGGAATGCTTCACTATCCCTAGAGTTTTGGTAATACACAATTGGGTACCTACGTTAGCAGCATATTTCTGTGAAGGTTTGGTATAATTGATGTTTTATTAATTAGGGGACTTTCTTGCTTTGCGAAAACATCAAAATGTATGTTATAAATAGATAAACATAATATAAAAAGTTTATTTTGATTATATTTTACAAAAACATTTTGTTTTGTTACTTCTAGAGAGTCCTATAACAAATATATACACAATAATAAAGTAAACCACCTATGTAAACATTCCCTTCGTCTATCGATTATTTCGTGTTCGCGAAAGGATCGAATAGAAATAATACAACCATATGAAATGAACGGTTAAGTATTTGCATTTACTACTATTATTGTATTATCTGATTTTGGCTTCGTTTTACGGTTCTGGTAACCTTATCGGTAAATATTGTACAAGTTGGCATTACGTGGCACTGACGTCCACACTTCACTTCGCATTCTTGACAAGCTTTACTGATATCGAGAAGTAATTACTGTAGTTTTTATTAAAAATGTGCGATTCGAATGAAACAAGCGCTGATAAAGAGAAAACTGAGGTTGGTGATTAATAAATAATAAGCTTCTCATTCACAAATTCGTATCTGACATCAAAAAATTAATAGCCATAAGTTTGTTTATGCCTTGGTAATGTTTACAAACATATAACTAATCTTTCGTAACACTTACCTAATCTGTGAATAATCTTGTTATAGCTACTACAGGTTTCTTTTAAAACAGTGCTGTGGGAAAGTGAATACCTATACCATATTGTCATTTAACGTACATAAAATAAGCATATTTATAATATTATATTGAACTTAACGTTAAATTCCAGGGTCCAGCGAATGGTGCAGGCGGCCCTCAACATTTCTACGGGCCAGGTTACACAGCTCATTTCCACCATGTGCCACCTCACCACATGCAGCATTCACCACCTCCCCCTATTTACCCAAAAGATGAAAGAACTCAACGCCAATACACAAAGTTAAAACAAAAATTAGAGAGGAAGCAGAATAGTAGGAATAATGGGACAGGTGCGTTGATGCAATATAATCTTTATTTGGTGCTTTAGATTTTACCTTTCCATCGTGGCTTAATTTACATGTTTTTGTAATATTTTTTTAATAAATATACTCACAAAGAAAGCAAAATTTGTTTATTCATTACATAATGAGATCTCTTTATCCTTTTTTAAAGTACTCAATAATGTTACTTACAGAAATAAGCTCTGGGGCGAGCACACCATCGCTGTCTCCTCGCAAAGAACTGAATGGTCGCGGTGGTGGAAGTGGTGGTGCATCATCGGGAACATGGTCAGAAGGGGAAGGATCCTCGGCGGGTGCTTCGGTGCAAGGAGATGATGAAAATGATACCCAAGCATTACTTGATCTATTGTCTGCCACAAGAACCCCACAAGTAGGTGTTATTTTCCTTTTATTCAATATTTTGGCTAATATACATTGTGAAATTACAAAACATTTAGATGGCTCAGAGTCTAAGATTTTATTAGTCTCCACAAAGATTTGCGAGCTGTTTGTTCCTAAATGTGGAAAAATTTATATTCGATCGAACAATAAAATAAATCTTGAAATACTTTGTGAAGTTTTTGTTTGTTAACAATTATTTAAATTGTGTAGTGTTTCCAATTGTTGTGTAAACATTTTTTCGAGCAGAAAATTTATTATATATTAAATAAATATTTTGTTTGAAAATAGTTAAAATGAAATGTATGAGTGAGTGATATATTTTTATAATCAACACTATTTCTATACTCAACTGTATATTTACATTCCAGGTCAGTGACATGACACCTACAAGTGCTCTTGTACAATGGAACTCGCCGATTCCCGAAGGAGTCACATTACCAAATGTGGAGCTAACATATGATTTACTGCTGGGTGATCGGGGACGTTACAAAGCTATATACAGTGGACCCTCATTGTCATGCAGGTAATTATATTATAATATGTACTTACAAGAGGAAATAGTGATCTTCTAGATATTATAAGCCCATTTATTGTACATATGTGACAGTAATCACTTACAAAAGTAATAAAACTAATTTTAATATGTAGATATTGTAAATTTTTTTACATAAAAAGCACCAACAAGAAGAACAGCACCAATGAAAGGTTCATAATGTTAGGAGATGAGAGCAAGGAGAGAAGTAAGAAGTGAATAGCAAACATTTTTTTGCACAACAATAACTAATTATACATCAATTATATTTTTATATATGTAGAGTATTTTAATACAAGGTTAAATAATTTCGTATAATAAAATGTTGTTATGTTTTTCTTCAGGGTAAGGGATCTTAGGCCAGGATGTGAATACTCAGTGTGCCTGCAAATTCGTGCAGGGGAGCTGATAGGTGCAGCGAGCGAAGCGGCGACGTTCCGCGCTCCCCCCGCGCCCCCCGACCGCCTGCCCCCCGCGCGCGTCACGCAGCGCCAGCGGACGTCGCTCCTGCTACGCTGGCCGTCTATTGCTGATAATGGCGCACGCATCACCCACTATATACTCGAAATGGACTCAGGGGAAGGATTCGTCGAGTTGACCAGGCCGCGCACGCGACAGCACACCGTTAACAATCTCCGGCCCCAGACGCGATACCGCTTCCGCATCGCCGCAGTCAATGAATGTGGACGTGGAGAGTGGAGCGAAGACACTGTGGTGTGGACTGCAGGCTCCCCACCGCCCGCGCCGGCCCCTCCCACGCTCGCCGACTCCACCTCCACCTCTCTCAAACTTAGTTGGGACCGTCGCTCCGATGAAGAATTCACCCTTCAGATGGACGACGCCGCGCGTGGTCACGGTTTCCTTCCTGTGTACAGTGGCCCAGATTGCACTTACCTTTGTGAGGGTCTCCGCAAAGCCACTGATTATCGATTTCGTCTCCGCTGCGAGACCACCGACGGTCAGGGCCCGTGGTCAATAGAGGTGACCTATCGAACGCTGCCAGAGAAACCCGGCCCTCCCGGACGACCTACCGTTCGTGGAAAGGTACACTCTCGTGCTATTCGTCTTAAATGGGAACCGCCTAGTGATGATGGAGGATCTAGCATAGAATCTTACACGCTGGAGTTGGACAGCGGAGAGGGGTACAGGTGCGCCTACCAAGGCCCCGAGAGAGAAGCGCATTGTGATAGACTGTTACCGGGAACGTCGTACCGCGCCAGAGTGCGTTGCGTTAATGTGGCAGGAGAGAGTGACTGGTCGGTCACTGAAACTGTTTCAACGGAAGCGACTACACCGGGAGCGAGTAACGCACCAGAATTGGTCGCTGAACCGCGTGCCACTCTCGCCTCAATTAGTTGGCGACCCCCAGAGTGCACGGGGGGCGCTCCCATCATTGAATACCGCGTCGAACTCGCGGGAGACGATGGCGTGGTGCGGCTCGCACACACCGGGCCGCAGTGCGACTGCACGGTGCGGGAGTTAATTCCAGGATGCCAATATAGACTGTGGGTGACGGCGTGCAATATGGTCGGCGCGGGGCCGCCTTCTGCGGCGCTACGCTTTGCGACTAGGGCCGCGCCCCCAGACGCGCCTGAGCCGCCCTCCGCCACTATAGAGAGCGCTAGGTCCGTCCGCCTCGAATGGAATTCCCCCGCCTCTAACGGGGCTCCCATCATCGACTATCACGTCGAAATAAGCGGGATCAACGTTGACGACTCGTACGCCCACGTTTATCACGGAACCGAGACGACCTGCATAGTCGAAAAATTGACACCGTTTACGCCGTATTTCTTCAGAGTATGCGCCACCAATTCCGCCGGTCGCGGCCCGTGGTCCACCATCAGAGACGTCCTGATGCCGCGTGCTCCTCCAGCCCCTCCCACCGGCCTCCGTCACGAATCGACCGCCGACTCCTTGCATCTATTCTGGCGAATCCCGGCCTCGCACGGCGCGGAAGTGCTGTCCTATCGCGTGAAAGTCGGAGAAGAGGCGTTCGACACGGAGGGGCCCACGCCCGAGCAGCTCGTCGAGGGGCTCGAGCCGGATACCGTGTACGGCGTGCGCGTCGCGGCGCTCAACGAGCTGGGGCTGGGCGAGTGGTCGGAGGAGGCGCGCGCGGCCACGCGGCCGCGGCCGCCCGCGCCGCCGCGGCTGCGCTGCGCACAGGCCGCGCACAACTACCTGCGCCTCGAGTGGAGCT
>NC_052102.1:7767620-7767910 GCF_012273895.1 Zerene cesonia | reverse complement strand
GCCGAGTTCGTGCTGCAGTGCGCCCGCGCTAAGGATGCCGTCTACAAGCAAGTGAGTGCTGTCATATGAGCTGATAAACATTACATTACGTTAAATACAAACAAACAGATATCAAATTTCGTTAAGATGGCCCCTTCTGTTTTAGATCATGTGATATAGCAACATTATGATTTTGTGTCGGTCAATTTGTTCATATGAGGTATAATATATTAATTTAATAATAATGGTCGTTCGCGCAGGTGTACGCCGGCGCGGCGACGCAGTTCCAGCTGGAGGAGCTGGAGCACAGC
>NC_052102.1:7728212-7767367 GCF_012273895.1 Zerene cesonia | reverse complement strand
CCCCGCCCCCGCCCACGACCCCGCTCACGCCCCGCCGACACCCGCTGATTGCGGAACGGTCTCGCCTCCCAATGTATCACACTCGTTGTCCATGAATGTATAAATGTGTTTCGTTAAAATTTCAGATCCTATTCGATGTTGTGTTGTGAATTTTTCAAAGATTGTATACCAAAAGTAGTGAACGTTTCCGTTCGTATGTAATCGATCGGGGATGCGATATCCGAGGAGTGTTTCGATCCGGGAACAAGGTACGGTGCAATTTTTATAAACCATATTGACACTATATTGGTCGCGCGGCGAGAGCCGCTTAGGAGTGCAATTATTGTATGTAGGTAGGCGCTAGCCGGTAGCGAAGGTATCGAATCGACCGTCTCGACTGTGCGGACGAGGGCCGAGACGCGTTAGCATACTTTTGTACGTGTTTGTAACTTGAAAGATATCTCAATTATATTTAAAGTCATCGAGATTCTCATGTGAGTCCCGCTTCGTGTGTCCCTCGCTTCCGTACCGTTGCATTAGAATCCTTTGAATGTACATAATTAGTGTAACTACATATATTTATAGCCGTCTCGGGATCGATGTGCGACGACAGAGAATTAGGACGTCTCGCTTAGTGTAAACGTGTATCTTAATTTCTAATATTTTCGTATATAAATATTCACTAAACTAATTTAGGCGAGCTCAAATCGTTGTTCACGTTCGTTTTGTATTGAAATCGATAGTGACGCGACGTTTCGCGTCTCCACGGCCTAGCATTTTTACGTGACATTCAAACGAGTGTTGTCCAAACACGCTGTCACTCCCTACTTATAGGTGTTTTATACGTATGTATGTGATGTTGCCATTTCGAAAATGTAAATTGTATCTTAGAAAGTGCTGCAATCTTTGCATCTCTATACTTTCTCTAACTTTTGTATCTAGTCTGTTCTCGGTTCCGTTATATTAGCATCATGTGCTTGGTATATTTTTATGAAAAATTAATTTTTATTTATAGCTTTATAAAAATGCACTTCCGATGGATAACATTCATCTTCATAGCTCTGTATGTTTTCAAACACTTGATATTTTTATAAAAGTTTTTAATTGGTCTGTTGCGTATATTTTATCATAATTAAGCATAGCAAATTAGTAATGAAGGTGCTCTAATAATAAAGTTCAGTTAAGAGGGACTTGGCCCCTCGCCTTGCAACGAGTTTCCAGTGTGTGTGCTGTGATCATCTCCTTATGCGATTGAGACTGATTTTTTAAAATAAAATGCTTTCTGTCTTTAGGATTGTTTTAAAGGCTTTCGTAACCACGTTTTTAAGTAACACTCAAAGTATTCAAACTTCCGACTGACACGTTTGAAGATAGTGGATTCGGCCAACTATTGTCTATTAGGGCGGCATGCCGCGCCGTGGATGTTAGATATGTCAAATTATAATCCTATTTCTTAATATTATTTGTTAACTTCTATGTACCTTTTAACATTTTATGCTAAATAATAATTAATTTGTTTTATTAATAGAACATGACGTTTATCGATGACATTATTGTAATATAGAGTAATTATTGTTTATAAATTTAGAGATTATAAAATTTATTGAGATTGTTACCACCCGGTATTAATAAGGAATTGCCGAAAGCGACGTAATCTTGTAAGGAAATATATTTCACGAAAAAGTAAAAAAAATAGATCAAAATCCATGTATTGATGTTTGTTACTTTAATCGATATATTAGAAAAAATATTAACAGATATTCTTCTAAATATAATTTTCAATGAAATAGTTTCTATGTAGATAAGCGAAGTAAGTTTTTATTGTATTCATTTATAAATGGGAGTTATAAGAAATGCATTTGCAATTCACTTTGATGTTCTTAGTGTCATTATTCACGAGTAATAAATGTTGTTTGATTATGTGAAATAATGTGGTATTATGGTAATAGTAATAAATAATATTGTAATCACATAGGCCTTAATGCATTAAATGTCTACTAGCTCGAGCCGTCAGTGTATCGTTTTATTTCATATTTGTCGTGGACAAGAGCTTACCATTTGTCTATATTGTAAGGCTTATATTATACTTGCTGTACGTGTATATTACTTCTGTGATCAGCTTATTCTATTCTTTCTATATGTTTATAAATGTTATCATACACATTCCTAGGCGTTTTCTTCGTTTCAAAATATAGTGACGTCGTTGTTTTATGGCAGGGATAACTTCGTGCCAATCCACGTGTAGTTCGTAGTTTATCGTTAGCACAGCTGGCGACCGCGTTAAATATCTGTTTTTATTTTCGGAAATTTTATAATCATTATGTGCAATTGACACCTTAGTTATTTTATGGCTTAATATATTATAATATTTATTATTTTTTTAGAAAATATATCAGTGAATTTATATAGCTTTGTGAATAAAATTGAGGAATCTTTGTTCCTATATGAATTTTATATTGTACAAGACACCGATTGCAATCAAAATTATTGTCTACTACAGTGAAGCATTCCAACTTTATTCCACTTGTAAATAGGCCTAATTAAATGACTATTAATGTACATGTTTCTTTCGTGGGAATGTAAATATATTTCTGATGTTTACGATTTTATGCAACATGTGTTTCGACACGGCGATGTATGTTAACTGAAACTATTATTATACTATGTTAAAATCAAGTTTTTTTTTATTAATGACACGTATGATTAATGGGGATAACATCTCATATTGTATTTGTGTTTGAATTAGTAACGTATAACGAAATGTATATGTTTATAATATAATATTTGATGATGTTATGTATACAATTTATTAAACGTGAATATATCAATAAAACTATATTTTGTGTACGACAATCTTTTATTTTATTTCAAATAAACACTTCACAAAATTTTTGAACCTCCTTAAAATGCATTTTCAGTGCAAATAAAAGAGATATTCTTCTATTTTCCTTCTAAAATTTTCTCATGGGTTCGCTCATTCATTTTGTAAATAAAGTTAATTGATGCATCAAAAAATTTAAAAGATTTTATATTGAACGAAACAAAAAAAAAATTCTGATTGAAATTTAGTAATGAAATAGTTAATTAAAACAATTATTTGTAAACACTAGATGGTATTAAAATGACTTTATAATATAATAGAACACGATTTAAACGACTAGAAAATTTTGTACTATGAATATTGGACTTACAACTATCTCAACATAAAAGGCCGAAGCTATTAAGTAGTTTCTATAAAAAACGAATTTTGTTGAGGGAACCGCACCTGTTTAGTTAGGCGTTTTAATTATTTTGTATTTTGCTTGAAACGCAAAATCGCGGCGGATTACCGTAGTGCGGCCTAGGTCTTAGGTGGTTAAAAGTGTAAAAATCTATAAAATAGTCTATCGTGTGGACGGAAAGGGTTGACACATCAGTACATTCTCGCTGTAAACGTGTGTGAAGTTCGTGTAAGTTTCCTGCTTAGTTGATATGTGGTCGATACAACCTCGGAAGTTTTCGGGGAATATCTTCCTAACTTCGTAAATATCTTCAGTCACTCCACCTGTAAAACGTACTCAGTAGTACATATGTTAAAATCATAAGACGTATTGTTTTCGATGTTCACCAAATTTAATCGCATGAACATTACACAACTGGAGAGTTTTTTAATCCCTTTAAAATTTTTTGTTGGTGAACTGGTGGCATATTTTTAACAATAAACTCAACCTCCTTCAAATTGTCAGAATTGAACAGTCTAAATGGGGCCACATGGTAGGCACTAGGTTTAAAATAAAAAAGAATTATAAAAATCGGTTTATCAAGCAAATAGCAACGAAATAGCAACCAAAAAAATAATAAAAAGTAAATTCTTTTTTGAAGTCGGTTGAAAAAGTAGAGCCTAATCTACAAATAGGAAAAGTACGCTATTAATCCACATTATAAGCAAAGCAAGAAAATAAAATTATAATTATTATTCAAGATTAAGCACAGAAATTACATTTACATCAAACTTACCGATAAACGTGTCAACTTCTACAAATTCGTGATCACTGCTACACGTTTCATCCACATACACTTCCCCATCGACGCTCAAATAAATCCTAGACCCCAATTGAAAGACTATGCTATGCCAATCTCCGTCCGCCATAAATCCAGATTGTATTATCTGAGAGAGAGCTTTTGGCGAATCGGAGAAGTTAGCCTCTTCATCGTTACAGTGTAATGACAGGGCTAATTTGAGATAGCCGTTCTCGAGGCCTAAACCTACATAGTTTATTCCCTGCAATATAAGTTTTAATGTAGTTTATGGTATGGTTTCTACGTTGTGGATTTTTTAACGATTAAATAAAACTAAGGAGGCAGTAATTCATTAATCTGGTGATGTGCATCCTCAATTTTTTGAGTATTTAATTAGAAAAATCACCAGGTTCCAATCTACATATTTCATTACTAATTTCAATTTCTTGTTAATCATTGTTATCATTTAGTATTTTTACAAATCGGTAAACTAAATAACTCTAAGTTGACAAAAGAAGAGAGAAATAGATAAAAATCCGTTTAGTAGTTTCAGCATGATTGATGGACAAACATCCAAACAAACAAACTTTCACTTTATTATATATGATTAATTTACACATTTTAATTGTAAGTATCACAATACTACATACAGTACATCAACAATAAAACATACATGTAAATATAACAATAAAACAAGTATTACCATATTCATCCACAACAACAAGCCAGCCGGCTCCGCGGTGGTGAAATTAAACGCTATGTAGCCAGGCGCGGCCGGCAGCGTGAGGCGCTGTTCCGTTCGACCGGACGGCGGCCGACTTAGCGATATCATGGCGTCGCCGTCGAATTGCGGTATTGTAACTGTTATATCTGCAAATGTGTGATTATTTTATATATTGACTTAGAAGCTCGAGAAGTAAAAGCGTGTTATCTTTGTTTTTTTACATATTAACAATAAAAAATAACTACACGAACGAGACGAATTCAAAACCTCCGCATTTGGAAACAAGAACAAATTCTCTTGATCTAGGGCCGCGAAAATTTACATAACGCCTACTGTTTACACGTTTCTTTCTGCAGTTTTTTATCAGAATTTGTATATATCAATGCGCACGGAAATCCGACTTTATGTGCGTATCTACATGTGCGAGAGTGCGAGTGCGCATGTGTAGATTGCTTGAGTCCAGTACAGGGAGCGCGCTTGTGAGTTCCCATGCGGGTATCTGTGCTCGTCTGAAAGCAAACAAGCATAAAACAGATTTGCTGGCAAGTGCGTGTGTGCGCATGTGCGTGAATAGCATGCCTGTAGTGCGTACATGATGCGCGTGTTGTACATGCGCATGCGTGTGTGTATTCACACACACAGGCCACACACCGGTCTGGCAGAGCTCGCCGGCGCGGCCCGCGGGGCACACGCAGCGGCGCGCGCGGCAGCGGGCGGGCGCGCAGGCGGCGGGGCTGCAGGCGGCGCGCCGCCCGCGGCACCCCGCGCACGAGCCGCACGACTCTATGTTCTGGCCCGCTGCAAGTTTTGCGTTGGGCTCTCTAGTTTATATCGTCTCGACTCGAGCGGGTTATCTCGCTTATAATAAATCATTCGTGTAAATAATTAAGACTTATATGGTATTCTCACGGTTGGCTCAACTGCACCAACTTAAAATGGGATCACACGGAAAGCACCAGTTTTCAAATAAAAAGAATCGTCATAAATGCAGTCTAATGGGGAACCTCCTCCTTTCTAAGACATCGGTTAAATAACCGCACTCAAATTGGTTCAGTCATTTGGGGACTATGATCTCACGTCAAGGGTTAAAAATTAAGGATATTATAGCTTTTGCAATTTTTCCTTCTACAATTACCTGTTATCCATTTGTTGTCAAAAGCATATCTTCTACTATATAAAAATAAGTCGGGTTTTCCTTCCTGACGCTATAACTCCAGAACGCACGAACCGATTTCCATGGTTTTGCATTCGTTGGAAAGGTCTCGAGCTCCGTGAGGTTTATAGCAAAGAACATTCAGGAAAAATTTCAACAGAAAAGTGTGAAAATCATTTTTCACATACAGCCATCTGGTGGCGAAACGGAGTTCGCCGGGTTTGCTAGTAATTCATAAAATGCACACAATTTTCCATTTTCCTCCAGAACTTTGACGCACATTATATTTCAATGAAAAAACCTAGCGCAAGATATGCAGGAAAACCGCATTTGCTTGATAAAATGCAAATTTATATAGGCACAGTATCAGTAATGAGAATCATAACTCACAGTTTCATTCACCTACATACTTGAAATATACATACCAGCAATATTTTGCGGTTCCAATGGCAGTAGAATGTTATTGACGTGGAAATTTCTAAGGCAACCTGTATAAGCCTCGGGTGGTCCTAGCATGACGTCGAATGGGAGTGTCGCCAAATCCTCAGCGCCACCTACAATTTCATATTAGTATGTAGGTTAATATGTAATAAATGACAAGCTTTTTTTGGTTTGTTTTTTATTATTACACTGTTCCGACCGACCATCACCACCTGCACTGGACCATAATTATTAGGCAATACACTACACTAGATTACCGACTCAGTACAGATCGCATACATTATATGACTCACCCAGAACAATAGTAGCATCGCTCGCCGTGTGCGGGTAGGCGTGTGCCACCATAGGCTCAGTGGTGAGAGCCCCGTCCACCCACACGTAGAGCCGGGCTCCGTACCGGCCCGCCCTCACCGCGTGCCATTGGGACATGGAGAGAACTACACTAGAGCGGACTAGCGATGTTAGGCCTGAAAGGCGATCTGGGGAGGCAATTATTTATGATTAAATTAATCACGGCTTAAAGACAGAATTTAGAACAGTTTACGGTCAGACATGAAGGAAATTTCATTCCTTGATATACTAGCATGACATGCACACTGATTCCTTAATTTATAATATTAATATAAAGTTACTTTTAAAAGCGTATTTAATCTTCACTTCACATATGTAGTGCAAACTAGCCTTTGCTACTACCTGCGTGGTCATAGGAAAATTTCCATGGGAATTTACTTCCAATGATGACGCGAAGGAAAGAATCATTAACACGTCAATTTCGCATTTCTAGTACTAAGCACGAAATCACGCCCTAAAAAAAATTTGACCAAAACCGCAAATCTAAAGTCATTAAATCTATTTTAAAAACAGGCAATACCCAAAGACAAAAATTCCATACTTACCAGTCCAACGATATTCCAACAACCCTCCTTGTAGCGACAGAGCTGTATAGAAATGGGGCGTCTCCACATACGCAATCAGACCTCTCTCCTTAGTCGGCTTTATTTCTGCCTCGAGAGCTAGAGTCACGCTCGATATAGCCCGCGGGTGCAGTTTGAGGTACGAGCGCTTACCCGTAAATAAAATATCGACTGGGAATAATTCTGAAAGTAAAATCATAAAATTTTTATTCTTTAATAATTAATTGCGACATAGTGTCTGTCTATAATTAATGTTATAGCAAACTCTGCAAGGCTGTGAGTGAACATTCCGCAACATCTCTTATGTTTTATTTATTTTGGGATTAAGTTGTTACATATTTACACACTAAAACACACTAAAAAACTTTTGTCGATTTGCATTAAAAAAAATTCATGCAGCGACTATACAATAGCATTCACAACCAGGAACAATAACATTATAGCCGAGAGGCTAGACCTTGAGCATCATATATTGAATCATATATTGAATTGACAATAATCTAATCATAAAAAGTGTTACCTGAAACCTGAACTTCTACAACAGTGATTTTGTCACAGTTGAATTTTTATAAGGTAATTCCTAAACTCACCATTTTCACAATATGTTCCATTAGTCCCGTACGGACAGTCGCACTCGGGCTCGTGAGCTGTGACGACGCAGCGGCCATGACACTTGTGGCCAGAGAAATCGCACTGACTCTGCCGACTTGCGCATGTTGAGCCGAACCAACCCTCATTGCATATGCACCTGTGTTATGGAAAATCTTATTGCCTTAGTTGTATAATTACGATTACATTTAATACGATTGCTCTTACATTATTTTATTCTTATATATAGACTGGGAAAATATAAAATAAGTATTAGAAAACATTTTCTGGTGTTTTCTCACAAGTAAGCACCATGTGTACATATCCGACACTAGACGCGTTACACGATGTGGACCCAAAATACATCCCAGAACGTGTAAATCGAACAACAAACACCAGCACGAGCATACCCGTATGTAGCCGGCGAGTGCACGCACACGCCGTTGGGCGCGTGGCACGAGGTGGGCGTGCAGTGCGCGACGCCGCACTGGCCCGCGCCGCGCCCCCCCGCGGGCGCGCGCACCGCCGGCCCCGCCACCTCCCACACGCAGCCGCGCCACCCGCTGTGCAGCGGCAGGTCGTGCGGCAACTCGCCGAAGTGCTCCGACGGGTGACCGCCTGGTGGTTACTCACATTTGAAATCGGAATTTAACAATATATTATCTTGTCAGACAAGAAATAAATTCGGAGACATTACAAAAAATATGAGAGGATAAGAACAGCGGATTAATAATGTAATGTAAAAATATCGATTTTATTTTGACGGAACCAACTTTCCCTGAAAGTCAAAAACTCTTTACAATAACCACAAAAAAATGCTATTGTTCAAAATGAATTTTTATGCAACCTATAATATCAACATTACCCACCAATAAATATGTACGGTAGCACATTCATCTTCGTATCATGCGCGGGCGCATTGCCAGACACATTGTATCTCCCGTCCACACTGAGGCCAGCAGTGCGGCCGCGCCTCCACACGCGCACCGTATGGCCTCCACGACGAGGGGATAATGCTCTGGAGGTGAATATGCGGCGGGAACCTAAAGATTTCTCTACTAGTGAATATTTTCAATGGATACGCGGTAGGAATCTAAGGATTAGCCGTCTCTAGTGAAACTTAAATATTTGGTTGATACTAGCTAATGTTAGGACTAGTTTTAATCTTCAGAGTGTCTGTTTTGAAACTGGTGAAAATATGCTACAGTATTAAAAAAATATGATTAGACTACAATATTACGTCCACCTAGAGCGGCACCTCCGCTTGTATATTATTATTATTTATTACTCACCCCCTCCCATATTCCAGGTGAGCATAATGTATCGTTTCACAAAAGTCAGCGCTAAATGTTGACTTTTTGAATCGTGACGACCGTTTTGCCCGATAAATGCCAGGAGCGCTATTTGATCCATGTCTTCAGTTTGAAATTTGAGACGCAAATCGAAACGATCCGAATTCATCGCCTGTGATGACAACGGATATATAATGTAAGATGATTTTCCAATCGTTATAGGAGCTAGTGATGCTCGGGCAATCTCTACATCTGAAATATATAAATAAAAATCGAAGTGTTTCAAAAAATTGTAGTTGAAACTTGTACATGTCTATTAAAAATCTCAACTGGATGTTATAGTCATTTTAATAACTTGCTATGTACAATTTGATTAAGCTAAAACTAATATAATATAAGCCTTTATTAGTGATACGTACTATATTCACAGAAAATTCCATGCTTTCCATAGGGACACATGCACAGGAAACCGCTACCAGGATATCGGACACAGCTGCCACCGAATTGGCACGGATTGTTATCGCACACTGAATGGTTACAACTTACACCCATCCATCTACACAAGAAAAACTATGCTATGATCTATTTTTAAAATATAAACTTATTAGAACCTAAAGTAATAAAAACTTTTTAAACCATGAATAATAAATATCCATATTTTACTGGAAAACATCTTATTTATTAAATAAATCAACAATTATTTTAAAAATTTAGAAAGAAAAGGTACTCATTGCTAATACGCAAAAAATTATTTTACCCGTTAGCACACACACAGCGATATCCTTCTCCGTGATCCTTGCAAATCCCACCATTGAGACAAGGTCCAGAGAGACACCCTAGTGATGAGCACTCAGTAACTTCACCGGCATCAAATGCATCAGTAAAAACTGACCGTTTCTCGCCATTTATCTAAATAATGGAATTGCTTCGTGGCCAGATTTATTTATAACAATTTTAAAATAAATAAAAATGAAACAATGTAGCTGGTATTAAATATAATGAGGCATATATTTGAAAAACTTACAATCAGATCCTTTATACATCCTATAAACGGCATATGTTCGTTAACATTTGCGTGTGCATTTCCAAAAATTAATGTACTGTTGTCATTTAGAATCGTTATATTGGCAATTTGGCCGCCACTCATAGCAACAGTATCATTGAGACGGAGGGTTGCGTTACAATGTTGCTCTTTTGAAAATAGATCTAATCTGAAATAAACCAAATATACAATTTCATGCAAAATAATGTATGTAAATACTAATTAAAATATTTATATTTCTGCTTTACCTGGTCTCTATTTTCATTGGAAAACCTTTATTTACGAATGTTTTCAATTCACTCAAAAGCATTGTCTGGTAACCACAGGAGAATTTAAATTTGAGTAAACCCATGTTCATGAAAAGCTCCATGTACACCCCTTTCGCTATATCTACGTGCATTAATTCACCGTCAGTTATTAAAGTTTTTGCATTAAATTCTATATTTAACGAAGTGGAATTTTTAATGTGGTGTACTATATACGAATTTCCACTAAAAGCTGCTGATGTGATAATAATTGGCTCCTCACAGTATCTCCCACTATAATTGAATGTACAGTGACACTGAAAAATAAATTACCTAAAAAGTTAGAAACACTTAAGGTTCCAAATATTTTGAAAATTAATTTGTACTAAGAGTACAATCTGCTCCACTTACTCTTATACCCTGGGGTCCGTTAAAACACTTGCCACGATTCTTACACACGTTTAGGGTACACTCTGGATATTCAGTGGGATACAACTGTGTACTATCAGTCACAGTACTTATTTCGTATTCTTCTGTAGTTCCATCTGTTAATGTGGCTTCAGTAGTTATGTGGTCAAAGGGAATATTTGTAAATAATTTTTCAGTAGTTATGTCTTGTTTAGTTGTGGAATCCAAGTCACGTGATTCTGCGCCGCTTGTGGAACTCGTCCTTTGCGTTGTAATTATAGCTTTCGTGGATTCTGTAGTAACCGTAAGAGTTGTTCCTTGATCTGTTATTGTTTTTTCCGTATAAACAGTTTGTTCAGTAGTTTCTAAATTTTCTTGTGTTGTTTCGAATTCTGCTACAGTGCTTATTTTCATTGTGGTTGCGTTACCGCAAATGCTATTGCAATCTGTAGTATCTTCTGTTTTAGAGCTATCGGCATCAATTCCTTGAGTCTGCTTGGTTAGTACTAAAATTTCAGTTGTTGTATCTAATTTTGATGTAGCTATATCTTCTTGTACCGTAGGTGCGGTTGTTGAGACAGCTTCGCTTAAACTTCCTTTTTCTGTTGTCGTTATATCTGATAAAGTGCTTGAAGTTGCTTTTGCTTCAGATTTCGTTGTGACTCGTAAAGTAGTGAAATCGTAAATAGGAATAGTAGTAATGACTGAGGTAGTTGTCGTATTATATGAGGTTTCAGTAATGGAAGATATATTAGAACTATCAGTAAACAATGATGTTAAGGCAATGTCAGTAGTAATAGGAAATCGTGTCGGGTTGACGTAATCACAGTCGTAGCTATCATCATCTAATATGAAGCATTCACACAAGCTTCCAGTAAGTCTCGGGGGACAAGAGCATGTAAAGTTGTCAACGCCGTCTATACAAGTCCCACCATTCATGCATCTAAGGAAACATAAGGGCAGTTACACAATTTTGCGTCAATCAAGTTTTTGGTTAATGTTATGATTATATAACTAAATCAGCTTTTTGCGAGAGAAGGACGAAGGTTCGTTTAAAATCGATCTAGCGTTGAGATAAGGCAGAGCAAACAGACCAGGAGTACATACGTATGAATTATTAATGTTATTTCATATTATTACCATTAATCAATACAAATACCAAAATTTATCTAATTAAATATTTATATTAATTAGTATTAATATATTTATATTAATTAATCATGGATTTTCGCCTTGTACATAAACAGAAACTAATTTTGCTCTAAATACACCCGATTCTTACCTCGGTTCTAGCAAACATTCGTCATATTGCAATTCGCAATGTTCCCCGTGGTAGTCCGGTACACAATAACATATACGCTCGCCATCTTCAACGACGCAGAGAGCACCGTTGCTACAGGAGTTCTCATCGCAAAACTCTATTTGTGTTTCACAGCTTTTGCCTGTAAAACCTGAAAACAATTTTAGGGTTGGAATTCATATGTTAATAAAACATTGCATTATTTAATTGCATAATATGGAAACGTAGATGAATGGAAACTAGCAAGCTAGACATATTCGGAGCATTTTGTCGTTTAAACAAAGCAAAGAAAATAAAATGAGTCTTGAATATTTGTATGGGGAAAGAACCCCGCACACAGAAATCTAGTATACTACAACTTACCGTCCGTACCTAAATGACATAAGAAACGTGTGTAGGAAATTATTTGTATCTTACCATAAGTACAGGCGCACATGTAATCCGCATGAGCGTCGATACAGATCCCTCCGTTTTGACAGGGATTGGATTCGCATTCATCTATTTGATCTTCGCATTTTAGACCTGTCCAACCTACAATGAAATATTTCCAATAACATGAATCAAGATTTTGATAAGAATTTGTATTGAAAGGTCAGGAAAAGAAATTTGCATATAATAGCAAATTTTGCATGAAGAAACCATATCGTTTCGGTGTCATCTTTTCCACTATTTCATTTTTTTTAATGAGCAACATAGCTATTGCTTTCTTTAAGAAATGTCTTTAAGACCACACAAATCCATTGTCTTTAAAAGTAAAAATGTCCCTCATCGGCTCACAAACGCGAACTACAATGTTCTGGTCTTAATATTTACCTGGTAAGCACTTGCAAAAGAATTTATATCCTGGTCCTTCCACACACTCTCCACCATTATAGCAACGGATCTCTTCAGTAGCATTACATACCGCTACATCAAACTGACAGTGCTCTCCAGAGAAGCCGGGCAAGCAGTGACAAACGTAGTCATTGGTCATGTCTATACAAGTGCCATTGTTAAAGCAAGGATTTGAATCACATTCGTTGTAGTTAGTTTCACAGTTATCTCCTGGAAGTTGCAAAAGAGGCTTTGTAGCTAGTTTATTAACAGATTGATTAAAGAAGTAATAAGGTATCGTTCAAGAAGGCTGATATATGTCGAATGTATAAATTTCGCGTTATATGTGTGTCAGTGCCAGGTGAAATGCATGTGAGAATTGTTCTAATGAAAAGGTCAAATTTCAAGTATTGGGCGATCGTAAATTTATTTATTCATTAGGCTTTTAAAATCGTCATACGGTTGTCTAACAATCTCGCAATAGGTCACTCTTTACAAGTGATCGGCCAATATGCGCTATCTATTCACAAGGATTTTCAAACGTGTTTATTAAAAATTAATGAAATATATGAACGTATAACTTTTCCTTTATAATATGATACGATCAAAAAGAATAACTTAGGATAGTACTCCTACTCTTAAAGGGTAGTACTTCCTTTGTTTGTAGTCTCTAAATGCCTTATATTCTACCGTTCCACTCATCAAATTTTCTAAGACAAATGATAAACCTAGTAACGTGCCGTGAAAAATTCCTACTTTATACCTACTATTCGTCTTTACTGGGGTTCGAATCCAAAGTTTCTAGTATGAAGTTGGATCGCTTTGTACATAATCAATTGCCAGTTTCAAGAGCTAAATAAATTGAACATAATAACAGTAAAAACGTTTTTAGTATATATACTACTTGCGCTAATAAAAACAAAAAGAATTCACAAAGGCCATCCGGCTTACCAATGAATCCTTCAGCGCAAGTGCAGTTGTAAGTCGCAACGCCGTCTATACAAGTGCCCCCATTTTGGCAAGGATCTGACCAGCACTCGTCCCAATTTGTTTGACATTGTACTCCTGTGTAACCGTCTGTACAGTAACAAGCATACGTACTGAAATGTTTCGTATATGTAATTATTAATTATCGTTTCAAAGTACAGGAACACTTCTAAGCCTATTTCAAAAAAAGGAGGAGGTTCTCAATTGGACTGTATTTTTTTGCGGTTGTTACCTCACAACTGTTTCCTAGGTGAAACAATTTTCATGTTTCCCTTTTTATTTAAAAGCTGGTGCCTCTTATGAGGTCCCATTTCATAAATTTAAATCCCCATTTGGTCTAGTTCTAACAATTTGAAGGCAGTTTATTTATTTTTTTCAAAAATAAGTAGCGGTCATCGGTTCATTTTTTTTTTGGTCAACTATTTTACGTTTATATATGGGGAAGCATACATTCTATATAACATATATCGTTGGTAATTCAAGTGCGAATGTATGGAATGTTCGGTGTACAGTTCTATAAAATTATGACATGTTGTAACATGACCACTATTTTATTTTAGAAGTAATTGTCCCTGAACTGTGTTCCCCCTTCACAGTTAAGGGATATATAAGGGATTTGCCGTTGAATTTTATTTGCTATAGCTTCAACAAGTCCCTCTTAACTGTGAAGGGGGATCCTTAAATGCATATCCCAATGTTAAAAAAAATCATAAAAAATTATGATAGAAAACGGATATCTTACCTATTAATATCATCAATGCATATACCGTGAATGCAAGGGTTGTTAAGACAAGCTAATCCCGCGGCTACCACTGGTATAAGTATTAATAAATACCAACTGTTACGTATACCTTGTTTCCGCACTTCCAAGAGCATTATGGATTTTTGAAGCGTTACTTTCTAAGTCCGATCATGGTAAATTAGAAAAGTCTGCAAAAAATTATAAAAGTCCCTTTTTACTATATTCTTATAGTCCACACTTGATAGCGAGTTAATAGAAAGTACAAGGTATCAATAAAACATCTAGATTAATTTTCTTTGACGTTGTATTCTTTGAATTTGAAAAAAAGTAGTTTAAATTAAGAACGCTGAATTTCAATCACAGCACTTAAGTATCGAAATTACTTGAACATTACCTCTGTGCTATCTCTGGGGTAAGACGTTATGTTCTCAACCACTACACTGGCTTCAAAAACGAATGTTCAATTTAAATCGATGTTTATTAAATACGACCAGCGACTAATGTCTATTGATACATTAATGATAAACAAGTTGTAGCTTATAAAAACGGGTTAATGGCACGTAACCAGGTTTAAAACAGGCGTGGTCTAGGTTGTCATGGCAATTGGTAAACACAATAGTTCACTTTGGGTTAACTGCTCTCGAATTATTGATATAATTTCCATAGGTGTGTGGTACCTGGCCATCGTATAATACTTACGGAATTTTAGTAGTCCCTACATGACAAAAGAATTGAAAATTGTAGTTTTAAATACTCGTAGGTAGTCTAAGAGTATAATCATTAACTAAATTCAAAATTTTGTTTTATATACACATGCCTACATGTTATAAACATTAACCCTTTTATAATCTTAATATTGATTTTTAGAAGTGATCTTTCTATAATCGTATATATTTTTGTTAACTTATTTTTATTTTTAGAAGTTAAATCAATCACCACGTGACTTCAGCAATTTGATAGAATTAAATTAATAATACTATATACAGTATTAAAATTATATTCGTTTTTAAAATAAAAAAAATAATATAGAAAATACGCATACATTTACAACTTTGATAATTATATCTTTCTAGCAAATAACGTTCGAGCATGGTCATTAATTTAATGTAATCCATACCACTTGTGGTTTAAATGTGGATAAACTATTACATGTAGAGATCATGGTTATTCGTTTCCTGATATGCCATGATAATATGGAGTCATCCCCGAATGTCTCGCATTTAGCTCCCATGTTGAGTGGAGCCTTATTTACTGCACGTCCCTACATGAAGGTATCAGCCGGTGCTGCAAATACGTCGGTCGCCTGAAGGCCAGTCAGTCGCGACAATGCCAAGGCACTGTCCAGTGCCATGACATCTTCACCGTAGATACTGATAACTATCCCGGCAGGTCCCATTGCGCTGTGAAAATAAACAATTTCGTTCAACAACCATCATAGATTTACAGATGTGCATGAAATAGTGACATATAAATGCGGATGGCGGAGCCGGTGCCTCATGTTTTTTCCTTTCCAGTCAATTCTATTATTCCCGTAATCATCCCTTTCCTTATCCTTTATCTGCAGAGGCCCTACTTCAGCAGACATTCATAGGCACTGCTGATCTCTTATCATCAGGTAAACCACTGGCTATGTTTCTTTTATCTTGTTTGATTCTCTTATTTACAAACAAACTTGTTTCTATTTATTCAGAAATAATATGAGCAGAAATGATACTTTTTTGACGAAAATGCAACGGGAGATCGAGACCTATCGTGAGGTGCAAATACATAAACTAATAGAAAATTATAAGGCAAACTAAATTGGAACAGTACCTTATCATGTCGGAACTCCAATCGTCCTCACTCCCTTTAATCCTTTTGGAAGAGTAGGTCGAGGAGGTACTCAGGCGGCGCCTCTAGTCCTATCGCCAAAATAACATTCTATGAAATAATCAAGATTTATTTCATAAAGGAAAAAGAAATGCATATACATACAAATCGGAGAAACTTCTTTTTTCGGTCGGTTATAAAGAAAAAATTATCACAATTTTTTTATTCATTGGATAATTACGCTTACGTTAAAGAAATACATTTTATTGTATTGTTTAAAAATATACTTAATATTTGTGGAAGTTCGCTCTATCTCTACAATCACATCAAATCACACTAATATTATAAATGTGAAAGTTTGTTTGTTTGGATATTTGTCCGTCAATCACGCTGAAACTACGCAACGGATTTTGATCCCCTTGGGATAAAACAAGAACCTTTGTATTGTAAGTATGTAATTATGCATTTACTAACAAATAATTTTTATTGTAGGTAATTAATTTAAAATAAAAGTACCTGGATGACCGAGCTTTGCTCGGTTTTTTTTTTGTTTTTTATAAATTGTGTTTTAAAAACTTAATTATTCGCCAAAAAATATTATTATTATTCGCCAATAGATGTCAGGAAGAGTCATAATGAATTGGGACTACTCAAATGCCTCCTATTTGTTAAAAAAGTAAGTATATAAAACACGAATAAAAAATTTCATGAAAATCGTTGGAGCCGATTCCGAGATTCCAATTATATATACAAGAATTGCTCGTTTAAAGATATAAGATTTCCTTCAAATCTATATCGTCAAACTTCTTCATACAAACGTCGTCTGTACAGGCATCGAATTGGATTTAAATTCGAGTGAAGTGGTGCGACGATCAACCCCCAAGTTGGCAGCACTGCACCGCGGCGACCAGACGCCGCTCGGTTGTATAGAAGCGAAGAGACCACAGATTAAGGAATCTAGACTCTGTCGTTACATTTAACCACTGAAAAAATTAAGATAGTTTACACATAAGGGCGTTGAGCGCAAAAAAAAAATGAATAATATAATTTTATAAAAGGAAAACCTGTAGACAAATATTGACGTAACGATAATTAGTGCAGAAATAACAGCTACAGTTTTTTTTGAAAATTTTAGAAAATTATTTAAAACTATAGGCGTCCTAACAAAAATTATTGTGGACATATACATCCTATCGATTAAATTCATTTTGATTCCAAAAGTCCTTCGATGGGGTACAAATTTTTTGTACATACAAAAAATGGTTCTTAAGGAACCCTTTTATTTCAATATGAATGTTAAATAATAAAATATATTTATTTACTGTATAGTGTATTAATAATTGTATTCGTTATTAATATTATGCATATAAACTATGAATGAACACAACTTTTATCAGCTGTTAGTGTTACTTATTTCTAAACGTAAGCCCGAAACGTCAAGAGGTGGAAGGTACTTGAAATCTGAAGGTTGAGCAACTGAGCATTGCCATTGAACAATAGTTTTGCTTTCGTTCTCATTAGAATTTTGCTTTGTCAGTGTAGTTAGGCCTTTTTACTTACATCACTTTAACATTACAATTGTTCATTTTAGTAGGATTCATTTTCTTTCAATAATATATTTTCTTTATGTGAAAAAACTAATTTAATTCAGTTGCAAAAATGGATCCGGGAATCCTTTGTTTCCACCATTGTGATCATAAAGTTTTTTGCACCATTATTCCTGAGAAATGCCCTGTTTGTCATCAAACACTCGACAGATATGACTATAATCTGTTACCCTTTAGGTATGTATGATAGAATTATTCGGAAATATATGGTGTTAGTACTGGAAGTGTTTCGTTACTTATCACTCTATATTTTTCAGAGTGCCCTATCCTTTTGTAAAAGCTTCTCAGCATCCACGAGCTATAATTATGAAGCCGACCCACGGGGACTTCCTCAAGTAAGTTATCTTCAATGTGAACACAATTGTTATTTCTCATTACTAAGAAAATGAGTCACATCCCTTATGATGCGTAACAAATGGCATTGTTTCAGTGACTACTATAATTCTAAGGATTTACATATCGGGGTGACTAACTCCCAAGGGAGTGTTATTGAATTCAGTGAAGAGGGGATAAGGGGTGTTGATCCCTTGACCAAAAAGTGGAGTCAATGTGACACAAGTTCAGACTGGGACCAATGTTTGCTATTAGAGCAATTTGATGAACTTTGGAATGAAATTTGGGATGGTATCCTCATCAAGGTATGGATTTTTAAAAAGTTATTAACTTACACTTTCTATCCTGATTATTTTTTTTCTTATTGTTATCGCTTATCCAATATTTATTGAACTGTAAATGCATGTAAATGATTCAAAAAAGCGGAGGTCATTCATTGAAAAATATATCTAGTAGTATTCCAACTCACAAAATCTGTACAATTTACAGGTGAGCTCAAGCCCTCTCTGGGAACCTGAGAGATATAATGAAGAACGTCACAATTGCTTTACTTTTGTGCTGGCATTTTTGAGAGCTCTAGATTGTGGTGAGCTCTCTGAAAAGGCCCAAGATCCAAAGCTGTTTTGTAAACAGTATGTTGTGCCACGGACATCAGCTGCTGGGAAATACATATCTCTATACAGACAGCTCAAGAGACAAAGCTACTTTATACAGAACCAATGATAGCTTTATGAGTTTTTTTTATGTATTTATTATGATTTTCAGTATTAACTGTGATTGAAATTAGATTTAAGGGCCGTGAAATACTGTGCATTTAATTTACCCAAAGGAAAGCTTAATGTAATTTATTACTTACTATATTATTATATTTAAATGTTATTTTCAATGTGCATTATATTTTTATTAATTACTAAAAATAACTTATAATAAATATTTATGGTAGGTTTGAAGATGTTATGTAGAGGTCTATATAAGGCTGTGTTAGTGTTTTATGTCAGTGAATTGTTTTTTGTATTTAATTTCAAATCGATCATTCCATCCGAACAATGATATAAGCAAAATTTCATTTATATTTCTATCAAAACACATTTATTAATGTAATTATAAATTAGTGTACTTGTCAAAGCAAATTTCACTGTCAATCTTCTAATTACTCCATTAATACATTTCATATAACTATTTTATCACAATTAAAATTTATCATTCATATATTCAATAAAGATACTCATAATTCACATTATAGCCATGCTTAAGGGAATTGTCATGTAGTCAATTAGTGTTTTAGATCCTTTTACAAATAATACTTAAAACTGTACATTTCTGTAGTTGCTGGACAAACTTATTGTATTTATTGCACTATCATTCTTCCTTTCAAATTAATAGGTTTAAAAGTGATCTTAATGTGTAATCCCACTTATTGGACTTTTTTTATTATCTCAACACTATCCACTTATAAGTTGAGAACTAAATAGTTCAGATCTTTTATTAATCCACAATCTTCCAATATAAAACAGTACTATTTGATGTAATGTGTGAGATATCTACAATTTTGCTATCATCTAGTGAGAGTCAAATGGTAATGTTCAATGTGGTATGGTTATGATTGTATGAGAGATTTTGATAAGCAGTTTTTGTAGTATTTTTACTGGAATAGCTTGTAATTATGTAGTGATATCTGTCTTGTAGAATTTATGTTAGCTGGACCACAGGGTAGAAATTGTTTGCAAGTGTTTTTATAGTAAACTTGGCCTACTGATTTTTTTGTGTGAGTATTAATGGAAATTGATACGCTGTAGTGATATTGCACAAAACAATTTCTATCCTGTTGTATGTGAGGGGTTAAGTCCCAAAACTTTCTGCATTATGCATACTGCCACATTTGGGACTAAAATTTAGATATATTTAATGTGTCTATGAATCTTGTCTAATACTCAGTCTTCGAATTACGTTTAATAAGTGTTGTAAGTGATATTGTCCTATTCTAATCTCGATGGTTCTCATAATACGCCCGTAGCTGTAGTTGAGACTTACTTGCTCAAATTAATTGTTTAACTCGAATTATTTGTATCTTGCCCTTACATTAAGTGCTCAACTAAGCTGGCGGGATGTTCCTACAGTTAAATCGAGAATTGAAATAATGGATTTTTAAGGCAAATTTTCTAGGTGCTATGATAGGAATAAAATATTTGTTCATACTTGATGTAGTTTCATTGAAACACCTTGTGACCTTTTAATGTTTATTTTATGCATAAAATAATCTAGTTACATTAATAATATTACACAAATACATTAATAATACAGTTTTGAGGTAAAATTAATCTACGGTGTGTGTATAATTAGGCGGCAACTTTAACTGGTGCAGATTCTAGGCCAACCCAGAAGACAGCGCCATTGAGAGCGATAGTAGCCCTAAAAGAAACGAATAGCAAAATGTTAAAATAATCCATACATAGACAGTCATAGGCTCTGTGGAAAAAAACTTCTTAAAAGTTAATATGACGTATGACGCTATGACGCTATGACGCGAAAAGAAAAATAGCATAGGAAAAGATCTTTCCGCTGTTTAGCCAAAATAAATAAAAAAAAATCAACCCATTTGTGACCCTCATGATACGCCCTGGATCCACCAGAAGAGTTACCTCAGAGCGCTATTACTTTTTAGTAATCATAGTTCTATTTACCTGAACTTGATAACGTCATTAAGAGTTTTCGGGGGAGTCCAGGTGAAGGTGACAGTCTGTTTGTCGTCCTTAGCATCGTGTTTTTTGTGGGTGATTGTGTCCTGCAATAACAATTACATATAGGCATTAAGTAGTCATTACACTTTACTGAAATGATAGTACGCTAGCAATGATTGATGATTGTAACGTAGAATCAAAGCAAATTAATAAAACGCTAATCCAGTGTCTACATGATGCTTTATTGCATTGACCCGAATGTTTCTTGGGACTAATTACATTGCGTGTGTTTGTAACTTTACAAACTTTGTTTATGCAAAATATGCGCATCTCTTTGTTTTATAGACTACGTGCGAACTGCTTTAAATCATTTAATGTTAAATGTTAATTAATACGTAAATAAATTAGCCGTATACTAAAATATCTTCTCGTACTGTAATAGGAAAAATCAAATAAAATCTTCGTAGCTAATTGCAATATGCTGTGGCGGTGTGTGCATACGCATACGTTACATATACCATAGAAAATATAATACCTTCTATACTGGACTATACATATAACATAAGTAAGTAGGTAACTATGGTGTCACTTGACTTTATTTCTTACAGTCCGCTATATAAAATATACAATTTGGTTGGATAATAGATTTAATTATCTAACTTGAATTATTGACATACCTAATACACAACTGCGATAATTTCGCATGATACCTATACTAACGAGGAACGACATCCCGGATTTCCAATATTCGACTGTTTGAAATATAGCGAGTTCGTTTTTAATCTGTCGAACGGTTTTTGCAATCTTACGGCGACATAATATAATATTATATTTTCTTCAATTCCATGAATCCGGTACCTTTCAATTTAACATTAGGTACTTAGGTAAATTATAACTTTGAAGCAATTTGCTGCAGCACTGAAATACGTTTTGGTGAATGTGGTCTGTTGAGGCCCAAGGCCTCTCAACAATAGCGGTGAATTCTACGTAATAAAATGGCAAACACTCACCTACTAAAAAAAAACTATTGCCAAATATTATTATTTTTTTTTATGTAGGTTAACATTAAATCGATAAGAACAAAAAATTTGAAATAATATTTGAATTATCAGAATATGTAGAGCATGCATATAAATTAGATATAAGATGTCTCTATCATTTTTTAACTTTATGTTAAATTTTTTCTTGATTTTTACGATGTTTTTTCAATACAGCTTTGCGAAATGTTGATAAGATCAACACAAGATCCTGCTGAAATATTAAAATTCCTACATAGACATCAACTTGGTACTTATTCGTTAATTCATTAGCGAAAAATAACCATTACATATTTTAAAGGAAGTAAATAAATTTATGCTGCATAACCCTGTCACATAAGTCCTGCGATCTTGACCTTGCTTTATAAGCCTATAGTTCCTTTCCTGAGTTCAGTTATGTTACTGGTGCTAATATTTTATACAATACAAAACAAATATACAATAATATACTACCTAGTAGTGCTATGAAGGCCACGTAATTTGGGGTTAGTTTATTTAATTTCACCTTACGTTTACTTTCTCGGTAATAGAATTTGATAGTCTTGAATTGAATTTATAAAAAGAGGGAGAGTGCGAGTAGTTGTAAGATTTATTTACATATACTTAAAATAATCCCACTAATACTAACTACTAATATTGTAAATGCGAAAGTTTGTAAGGATGTGTGTGTGTTTGTTTGTTGCTCTTTCACGCAAAAACTACTGAACCGATTACAATGAAATTTGCTACGTAGACAGATGGACAACTGGAATAACACATAGGCAATTTTTCATCCCGATATTCCTACGGGATACGTACTTACGCGGGTGAAACCGCGGGGCGCAGCTAGTACACAATAAAACTGATAAAGTTCAGTGTTTATATGTTCTTTATAATTTATAATATTATATATACCTTCTTATACAAGTTGGAAAATAATAAGTAAGTACAGGAAGCCTATGAAAACTTATCAGGTATTTTGATTACCCAATAATTCAGTAACTAATGCTTGAATAATTATTTGAATTATTAACGTGACTAATTGAGAAAACAAAGAAAAATTACCGTTCAAAAGGAAACTTGAATAGGATTCTTATCAGCAGTCAAACGTTAGTTGTCATAGGCTATGCTAAAATAAGATTTAGAAAACATGAATTTCATCAACCTAATGGACACTAGTTATGTACGCATATATGCGTATTTTTGTAAGAGGTGATAATTTTATAATAAGCTGATTGATATACTTAATTAAAAAATCTCTATAACTAGATATTTTCGTTATAACTAACTAGATACAAATTCAACTGCCATTTTTCTCTTTTTGAACGACACCTACTTCGCAGCTCTTCCGCTGCTTTGTGGTTATCTGAGAGAGCGCTCAATAGCGATTCAACCGTTTCTGTACCCTAACCTCTTATGTTAAAATCTATTTTTTTAATTAGTTATTATTATTGCAATGCCCATTTACTTACCCCGTTGTTATCGCACTTCATGAGTCGTGCGAGAGGGTCGTTGGCTTCAACAGTGAAGGTACCAACGGGTTTATCATTACTGGCCCTCGCCTGCAGCATTATACCACGGATGGTATCGGAGGGAGATTTGCCAGATATTGTTACTTGCATGGGTGTACCGGCTTTGACGACCTGTGTGATAATATAATAACATAATATAAGAGGAAATTAAAAAACGGGTAGATGCTTATGTTTTTGTAGTGGTTTTATTATCTGGTTGCATTGAAGGAAATAATAATCATTACATAGTAAAAATCCAAGTAGTTTTCTCTGTGCCTATGTGTGCTTAAATCTTTAAAACTGCGCAAATGATTTTGATGCGGTTTGTTTAATAAATAAAGTAATTCAAGAGGAAATCTAATTAACTATTCCGAAATTAACGCGTACGAAGCCGCGGGCAAAAGCTAGTTAATAAATATATAAAAATTCTTCAAAAATTAACTTTAATTAATACAAAATTTAAATTTAAAAATGTGTAAAAAAGATACTTTTATTGAAAGTTGTTGCTACAATAAAGCACTTTAATCTAAATCGGTCAGATCGGAAAAAATTTAAATATTATCTACCTTTCATAAAAAAACAAAGTTTAAACTTAGTATTATAAATTATTCAATTAATACATACATATTGACTAACACTTGTCTTACCTTAGTACTGGTAGTAATAGTGTAGGGAGCTGGTCTCTTCTGTGGGTCTACTGGATGCCTCGGTATCATGTCCTGGCAAGCACTTTCCGGTGCACCGGCGGAGTACGCGTTTGCGCCCATCACAAGCGCCAAAGCCAAACAAATATACGTGACCATCATCTTGACAGATATTCTGTAGGTATAAAGTATATAATATGTTATATGTGTGTGATTTATTAGTTAAGTTAGAGTTCGTCTCGAAATTGTGCACGAAAGGGGGTCATGGTCCTTACTTCTTCAATCCTACAGTTCTTGCAATACTATACAGGTTGTGTTATGAAACACATCTGATTGCTTAATATATTAAATTAAAATAATTATAGGTGACAGCTGTACTCGGTTTTATAGATTTTTTGAATTAATTTGATAGTAACGAACCATTCGATTAACACAATTTATTTCATCTCGATCAAAGAAACTCAAATCAAAAACTCTTTGAAAAGATATTAAAATAATTAACAATGTAAATACTCCATAATAGCAAATGCACCTTTGTCACATAAATTTTGTAAAAATATAAACTTATTTCAAATAATGCTTTACATATAACGAAATAATAATAACGAGGCATCAACTAAACAAAACATTTAGATTGTAATAATGCATTATGAATAATGATTACACTTATTTGTTAAAGAACAAATGAGGATTTAATGGTGATTTTAAAAACGTATTTTTTTACCTTTAAACTTATTCTTGCGCGCGTCAATGCGTGAATGGTAAGAACGTAGCGACCTCGCAACTTTTAAGCTATATATCGGCTCTTAGTTGGACTTGGAAGGGCAAAACCACAAACAATACTCATACTGACACTATTCATAAAAAATCCAGTTTTTCCCCCGTAATCTCCTATAAGATGTGCGAGAGCTTAGTGTTCATACTATAATTTATTTTTGCAACTTTTATCCCTAGTTATTTATGATTTTATATTAAGCCTCTTCTTGGCTTGTGTGCGAATTACGAAGCTAATATATTTATAAATAATAATATATTGCATAAATTTTTCTTTTGCATATTAACTGTATACTAGTAAATGTTGTGGATTTAAGTTCTGATTATAACCAATCATCAGTGCTAAACATACAACTAGCAATAATAAATTTGTATTGAACAATTCTCAATAAATGTAACATTCAGTTTTTAATGCATTTGTTAAATTTAAAGAGATATCTATTTGAAGATATACCTACAATACTTAGGTACAATGTATGTAAGCAACGATGCGACATCTCAATATTACACAAAGCAATACCTGAGTTTTCTAATGCACCCAATTAGAAAACTCAGGTTTTACGCAATGCAATAAACATAATATAAATATTATATATAAGTAATGATACTTGCTTTATTTTCGTCTAACAGGCAATAATGTTAATTTTTATGGTAGCCTTGTCCTTGGCCAATGTTTTTGGATTTATATTATTTACCAATACACTTAGAATTTCGTTGTAGGCCGTTAACTTGATTGCCTTATAAATTAGGACGTTGTCGTAGGTAATAGATACATATTACAAACTATTTTAATTTCCTTGTCAGTCTGATCAATTCTGAAACAGCAGGCAAGAAACTGTAGTAACTCTAATTTAATTTTTAGTTTTTATAACATTGAAATGCTTTTATAAATGAGAAATTTTTTTGAAAGAATATTCTATTCTTTCAAAACAAAAAAAAAATTATGTAGTAACTCTATTAAAATCATGTCAATAATACATTTTAATTCTCCATAAGGAATCCTACTCCTACTATAATCCTACTTCCTACTAATATTATAAATGCAAAAGTTTATCAGGATATGTGTGTGTTTTTTACTCTTTCACACAAAATCTACTGAACCGATTTCAATGAAATTCGGTACGTAGACAGATACCTGGAATAACATATAATAGGCAACTTTTTATCCCGATATTCCTACGGGATAAGGACTTACGCAGGTGACGGTTTCACCCGACGGTTTCACGAGGCGCAGCTAGTCCTACTTAATATTATAAATGCGAAAGTTTGTAAGGATGTGTTTGTGTTTGTTGCTCTTTCGCGCAAAAACTACTGAACCGGTTGCAATGAAATTTGGTACGTAGATAGCTGGACAACCGGAATTTCATATAGGCAACTTTTTATCCCAATAAACCTACGGGATACGGACTTACGCGGGTGAAACCGCGGGGCGCAGCCAGTGTGTATATAACAATAATGCCAAGAACTGTGGTTCTTAAGCGACAGTATTCCAAGTTTAAATTTGAATCACAGATTTTCTTACAGGTCCTTGTTTACTATATTTTTAAAGAAATTATCGACTTCTATCATATATTTTTTACACTTTTATAATTCCTTTAACTTTTCATAACCTAAGAAATCTAAATAAACTTAAACCTAAAGGTTATACGTTGGATTAACTTTAACCTTCCTTTTGCTTTTAACTCTAAGTTATTACATATATACCTATACCTTATGATGAATATAGGTACCATTTATATTCTAAGGTCGCATACAAGGGATTCGCAGGTTTATAATATGGACAGTGATAAGTCTGATAACAAAAATCGTACGCCACTTGTGCACTTTAAATGCTTACTATTTAATTGGTTGTAGAGCATCATTCAAGTACTATTTTCCATCAGTTTCTTTTTTTCCATTCATTTTATTCTTTTTTTTTTGTAGCATAATTTAAATTCGCTCTCATGTACCTAGATTGTCGGATAAGCTATCCTACTAATATTATAAACGCGAAATTTTGTAAGAATGTATGAATGTTTGTTACTCTTTAAGACAAAATTAGCTGGTACATAGATGGATTATGTATCGCATATAGGGTACCTTTTGCGCAAGTATTACGCGAGTGAAGCCATGGACTTCAGCTAGCTGTACGTAATTTTTAAATTTTTTCGGAATTTTATTAATACCTGTTTATACATATTTTTAACCAAAGTTTTTTTAATACATTTAATAATACAGATAATAACAAAAATACAAGTTAAACTACCTACCTACAAGCAAACTCTACCTTCAAATTGAGTAGCGAGGGTATTTTTTTTGTAAACACATAACTATTGCGATGTAGAATGCACGAGGAAAATAATTTTCCTGTTAAATAGTTGTTATACACTAGATACATTAAATTTAAAGGCAATAAAAAAGGAGGATACTTTTCCAGTATCCTTAAACTTAAGTTACTATGTCCACTTTACAAGAAAAATAAGGTATTGGTAATTTATGAGATGTGCGTCAGAAGTAACCCATTAGTACGTCTATGTTGCGTTAGAGATTAGAGAAATAAACATGTGTTTGTAGGAATTGTTTAATTTTTAACGTGTACTTGCTACTAACATCCCAATTTAAGTATTCTGGGTAGAATTTAACAAAATTATACTATCATGCTTACGTCGCGAGCCTAATGCTAGTTGGCATGATTCGGCAAATAATATCAACCATCATAGAATAACCAATTAATACCTTCCATATGGTACCTGAAAAATGAAGAGAGATTTTGGTATCCATTATTTGAATGTATTGTACATAAATTTTACCTAAATATTACTTAACAAATAAATGAATTTGAATTTGAATCTCGTAAATATTTATTCGAAAATTAGCGTGGGAGTCGAGCAAGAGCTTCAGTAGGAAGCCCATTGCAAGACTAGCTGGAACATGTCGCTTCTCTCGCGTGATGCACGTAAAAGTATAAAATCCATAGTAACTACACTAATTTTTCTCAAAGGAGCGATCGACCACAGATGCTGGAGTAGCCCTTCTGACATACATAATACGAGTATAATATGTTAAGCGTTTGAAATCTCTGCGTTTAGCACGGTTGGGCACAACCTGGTCGAAAATAAAAAAAAAAATAAAATAAATTTGCAGTATATAATTATTTGGTTATTATGGAAAATAATGACTAAATTTTCATAATATACTTGTTTCCTTTAGGAAAATGTGTAAATTGACACATACGCCAAGGTGTATGAGTTCTCGTCTCTCATTTGTTATATTTTGTAATAGAAACAATTTTATTAAATTACCTATACCCATTTTTTATTATATTTTATACATGGACCATCTCTAGTTCTCTTTTTGGTTTGAAGCGGTCGGCAGACGACACTTACATTTAAAGGTTTTACTTATATGTAATATATATACATGATTCTTCTTTCGTTTCTTCAGGCGCGGCTTATCCTATAATGCAGGGTTTGTAAGCACACGGTCGCCGCCGTATTAGGGGCGCCACGGCGCTCCCTGTAACAGCTAAGAGCATCGTCTTGGACCATCATGGTATAATCCTACACCTAACACCTATGTATAGTAGTACCGTACTGTAATTTAGATAATGTAAATAATAGTTTAAATAGCTATAAAGTATAAACATATAACAGGGTTTGGTAATGTAATCTATATAAGATAAATATGTCAGGTCTAGGGGGCGCCAGGGTTTCATAGAACACGAGCCCTACACGAGCTAGAGCCGCCCCCGTGTTTCTTATTAATATATAGTTATTATAGCTAGGTGGTAAGAAGAACAGTGGTAGTTACGAATGAATACCAAGCAACACCCGCGAGCCCGTCTAAAAAGCGGCTCGACGGAATACAGTGGAGGTTACACACCAGACGACCGTGGAATAAAAAAATAGATTTTTCAATTTATGTACACATTATCCACACCACCACTGTTCGAAACGGCGAAGTAAAATATTGTGAGGAAACAAGAATCAAAAAGTTGTAAGTCACTATATATGCTAAATCGCACTTGGCCATCGAAGTGGATTATGGCCTGAACTCACAGTGGGACTGTGTCCCTGCAGTAAGAACAATTAATATGAGCTGATGATGATTATAATATAGGTAGGTACCTGTTAATTTTACATCTTATCTAAGAATTTTAATGTGTTTTTATAATAATTCATTATTTTATTTATTTTGCAATTTACTTATTATACATTCATTCAGTCATTTAGATTACACTAATACGCGTAACCAAATGAAGAAAAACAATATAATTATGTGCTATTTTCTTAATAGATATTGCATTGCGTTCTATGCAAAAGAAAAATATCAACGTCCAATGAAAAAACATTATAATTCGTTATACCGGACCTGAGAGATACTTAGACATAGACAGAATAAATACTATATGGGTCATCAAGCACCACTAATTTCAGATACTGGAATTAGTACTACATTAAGACGTCGCAAAAAGCAATGTCCGTCCTAGCATGTGTCCTATCAAAAAAGCTTCTTGAGAAGGCTGCTCACAATTAAGTGACGTAGCGTGGGGGGAAGGGGAGGTGGGACATACAGACGGATAGCAAAGTTTTAATAATGGGCTCCCACTTTATTCTTTGGATATAAATTGCTTTGCCTCCCTGCTGATGCTTAATGTATTTACTCTATACCCCAGAAGGAAACACGATATTCACTACTATACTTAAAGTTGCTATCCATATATTTAAAAAAATAAGATTCACCTTTATTTATAATCTCCACTATTATAGCAACCGTCAAATAGCATCGACTCAACAATAGATGTCACTAGTTTTCTTATATTTATATTTGAATAATGTAAAGTGTAAACGTTAATTAATTAAATCATAAGAACAAAAGAACTTTATTTTAAATGAAAGAAAATAATATAAATATTTTAGATTTTTTATTATTATTAAACCATAGACTTAGACTTTGTATTCAAGATTTATTGCACTAAATGTCATTCTCTTTAGTCTATGCTCGGCGGGTATGGTGGACGATTTATCAATATTTTTCGTAAATTGTTTGCTGAATTAGGCGGGAAGTTGATTTCAGCAAAATATAAGCAAAATGAGTGTCCAGGAAGATGTGATGAAAATACAAAAGAAATTAACTAAAATGACTTCGGATGACGGAACGGTAGGTTCACAGCTACACACAGCAATAGCGCGGTATATTAATTGTGCCGACAATACCATCTATTTACCCCAAATAAAGATAAATCTTTTTAAAGGTATTGGAAAGATGAGTTATCCCTATTAATAATATCTCTGGCATAATTTCTACTAGTTTTCATTCTACATCGTCTAAATACTTTAAGTCATTTTCATCTAGATATATCGTCTTTTGTTCTAGGGTCAGGAAGAAGCGTTAGAGCTACTCAAATCATTGCAAACAATGGCTATAAATTTGGATGTTTTGACTAAAACGCGAATAGGTATGACTGTTAATGCTTTGCGTAAATCCAGTAAGGATGAAGAGGTAATATCTCTATGCAAAACTCTTATCAAAAATTGGAAAAAGTTTTTGTCTCCCAGCACTCCATCCAAAGAGTCCGGAAGCTCATCAAACTCCAAGTCAAAAAAAGATTCAAGCAAAGACAAGGATAAGAAAGATGATAAAGAGAAAGAGAAAAAACTGCCAGCATCATTCCCACCACAATCCAATACAACTGATGCAGTAAGATTAAAATGCCGGGAACTTCTTACACAGGCTCTAAAAGTTGATGGAAATACTTCTAACTCATGTGCCACTCCAGAAGAACTTGCAGAAGAGCTGGAAGAATGTATTTATGCTGAATTCAAGAACACTGATATGAGATATAAAAACAGAGTGCGTTCCAGGGTGGCCAACTTGAAAGATCCTAAAAATCCTACGCTAAGAACTAACTACTTGAATGGGGTGATTTCTGCTGCTCGTTTGGCCAAAATGACCCCTGAAGAAATGGCCAGTGATGAGATGAAGAAACTCAGGGAGAAATTTATCAAGGAGGCAATTGATGATGCTCAACTTGCTACTGTACAGGGTACTAAGACCGAAATGTTAAAATGTGGAAAATGCAAAAAGAAGAACTGCACATATAATCAGCTACAGACCAGGAGTTCTGATGAACCTATGACTACCTTTGTGCTCTGCAATGAGTGTGGTAATCGCTGGAAGTTCTGTTAAGACTGCTTTTAATGGTATACTTGCTGTATCTTTTCAGATGGTACACTTGTATCAGGATATTCATTCTACAACCTATTTTATTAATTCCCATGATTGTATGACCTTACTACTGTCATTGACTATGAAATCATGTTTAGTAGATAAGGAATCCTTAGTATAATAAATTAAATGCTTTAAGTCAATTTTCCTTTTTATTTCTTTGATTTCTTATTTATTGACAGGATTTTACAATATTTTAGGATGATTAAAAGAAGATGTCTCATCACATGTTTATTTTGTCAAATTTGTTTGTGACAATGGGAATGTGTCCTTTAGGACAAAATTTTAGTTCTAAATTAAAATTAACATAATTTTAGTTTTGCTTATAACATCTTAAACTATTTATACATAATATTAAGTAAAATAGTTTTAAGTAGAGATATACTCAATATAGAAACTAATAACAATTTGGTTATTTCTTATTGTCCACTTTAAAATTTAAAAGTAACATTGTTCTATTAATTTATGTTGTTACTAGTATGCAAAATATTATAAACATTAAAATCAAATAATTTATTTGCTTATAAAGTTTTGCTTTAAACTGGATTAAAAACAGTGATATTATACATAATATTATATGTGTTTAGATATAAAACTGTAGACAATGGACTAACAAATCACTGCTTACAGTAAAGCAAAAACTTCGTAAGATTAAATAAAATAAAATATCTACAGACTTATGTAGTCATAATAATTAAACATTATAAACAAATTGAAATGGCATTATTTCAGGGTCATACCTTTGTCTAATTTACAAATCTTTTATTTAAGAGTCTAACAGAACTGATAAAGTTTTATGAAATTAGCATTGTTAGAAAAATTCAAAATTCCTACAAATATAAACTTTGCATACGTTACGTTTAAAAGTTTTATTAAAAACTACAAAAACATTTACTGGCCCTAGTATTTATTAAGATTAATAAACTTTGTCGGTCTCATGTTTTGTCTATTCTATTTTCTAAGATGGCAAGTTACACTTTGGCGAATCGAAAACAACATCACTTGATGATATATAAATTTAGGTGAGGACTAATTATAGAGTATATAAAAAACAAATTAACATTCAATATAATTCTACACTTTGATATAAAATGTATGATATAAACACACATTATGATTCTCCCAGTACTTCACCAGTTTGAATTTTGACAAACGTTTTTTCCCCATTACATTGTATTCTTTTCTGTTGGATATCAATTTTCATTTCAGTCTGATCTTCATCTACATCTAATTTATTTATAGTAAAGCTTACATCTTCGTTAGCAATAAAGCATTCTGATACTAAATTCTTCATATAATGGAAATGAGTTTTTAAGTGTTCTCTGAGGAAATGTGATTGTATTACAACCAAATCACAGAATGAACATTTGTTGTTCCCTCCACTGCTATTATAAATTTCTGTTTCGTCGTGTCTTTTGTAATGATTATGAAGTGCATCTTGCCGTTGATTTGTATATGGACACAATAAACACATGTGTATTTTTCGATCCTTCGTAGGTGATGGATCGTTTGCAATAATCTCGCTACTGTTAATAGAACGTTTTCGCTGCAGTAAACGAAGAGTTTGTTGATCACTAATTGAAAATTGTTGAAAATCACTTTTTGGCCTTTTAGGCATAGTTTTAATGGCTAATTTGATATTTTCTTCTTTGTCATCCTGTTTTCCTTCCAGGTTGTCACCTTCGGTTTCAGGCAAACCATTTGTACCCTTTTTTCTTTCAGCCTGTGCTTCATCATTCATTTGATGTTTTCGCATATGTTGTACATAATTTGCATAATATTTGACTGAATAATCACACAACTCACATTTGTATCGTTGTTTTGAACCATGCAGTGATAAGTGAATTTTGTATTGTTCACGCTTTTCGAATGCTGAAGGACATTTGTGGCACTTGTACCTCTTTTCTTTTTGTCTTCCGTTTTTCAGATATGTAGGATAGATGAATTCTGGATTACCATGCATTAAATACCCAAATTGTGGGTCGGCTTGCAATACAGGTGGGAAGTGATCATTTGGTTTAACTAACTTATCTTTATCCGTAAGCACTCGTTTTTGGGCCTCAGTTTTTCGTTGGAATAAATCTGTTCCCGACAATGGAATATTTTTGTAATCCATGTCATCGCCAGATTCATAGTCACATCCAGTTTTACCTTCATTTTCGTGCAAGAGTTCATGTTTTGCAAGGTTTCCAATATTTTTTACTGTATAACTGCACTTTTTACATTTATGGTCCCCTTCCCCTCCGTGTAAACTCACGTGGTAGTTTAATGCAGAAGTTTTGAAGAATTTTGCTGGGCATTCCTTACAGAAGTATTGTTTTGGAGTGTGTTTGTTGTCTCCAGATTTCTTTGTACTTTCTGGGTACTCAAAGTTTTTGCTTGGATTAGAAACTACCCATGTGCCTTCTGATGAAACTTGACAATGAAGATATTGAATACGAGGTTCTTTATGGGCTGGGTGCACCTTATGTATAAACTTTAGCATTTTTGATTTGGTATTATATTCATCCGTGTGTACAATATTATGAACTTCGAGTTCACTTTCTTGCGGTACCGAGAATTCACACGTCTTGCATTTATACGGAAACGTTGAATCATGAAACTTATCGTGAATTCGGAGTTCATTATCTGAAAAATATCTTGCGGGACATTTTTGGCAGAAATACATCGTTTTAATGTCCTTGTTTTCCCCTGTTACTGCGTCATCACGTGGAACGTCTTCTGGATTACTGCTTTTTTCCTTTTCGATAACCTTACGTAATTTAGCTATCTGCTCTTCATCTGGGATATCGAAATCGACTGGACAATAAATACGACCATATATTTCTCCATGAGATTTAGAATGATCAGCTAGTCGAGTTTTGTTATCACAGGTAAATTTACATTCCAAACACTTATATACGGTTATATCGCTATTTTCGAAAACTATGAAATGAATTTGTTCGTGATTTGGTATTTTACACTTTTGAGCATTGACATACGAACAGTAACGGCACTTGTACATTTTGTGAAACTCGTCTTTGGCTGATACCCAGACGTAAGGGATATCGTCAGTATCATTAGATTGGTCTACTTCGTTTTGAATTGAACTAGATGACATTGTCTCTAGCTCTATATCCGATTCACCTTTTTTAGAGACTATTCCATGAACTCGTAAATGTTGATGGAGTAAATGTCTCTTGGAAACACTGTAATTACATTCTGTGCATTTGTATGCAGTATCTGTTGGGTAGCGGTGGAATTGTTCGTGATACATAAATTGAGACTTGCTATTAGTTTCATACGGACATTCAGAACATTTGTGTCTTTTAGCTGTTGACGATATATTAAAATTTAATTGGGAGTTCAACGGGTCGGGCAGAGGAGATTTGCTTCCCAAAGCCTTTGAAATATATTCTTCAGGGTCGTTCACACCGTGCAATACCAAATGTTGTATGAGTTCTTGTTCATCTTTCACGAAATAAGGACAAAAATAGCATTTAAATATTGATTGGGGAGAAGGTTGATGATGCTGTAAATGTGCCGCAAGCAAGTTTTTGTCGGTAGTTGAAAACGGACATTTTGAGCACTTGTCACTACTGATTTCGTTAGCTGCTGCGTTAGGATCCGGTTTTGGTTTTAATGTAGTTATGACATTTATAATTCCATCGTGTTTCAAACGGCAGTGTCTCTGAAAATTAGGAAAATTTTATTTTATATTATATAATTGTTATGATAAAACATATTTACATTTATTATACATATTACTTATACTCTCAAGCACAAACAATAAAAAGTTTATTAAGTTTCCAAGCGTTAACCTGATAAGAAAACGCACTATTATCCGAGCAAATCAGTTATTTGTATTAATTTCATGATGACTGTTAGCTTTTAAAGCAGTTTTACTTATTTTGCCTTTTTTACGGATTCTGTGAGAACGTACACGTTTTAATGGAACGGACAATATTCACTTAGTTCCACATTAATATAATTAAACTTTCTAACGAAATAAAATAATTGTAGTTTTAACAACTTACTTGTATGACGTGTTTCCAATTAGATAGTTGATTGCAATGCCCACATCTATATGCCAAGTCTGCTGGGTCTATGGCAATTTCGGGCTTCTTTTGTTGACTTTTTATATCACCAGAACTATCTTCGGGTCTAGAATGTTCTCGCACGTGTTCTAGTAAGGCTTCTTTCGAGGAATCTCTGAAATTTTAATACATTTTTTTAGACAATTCAGGGATAACTTATGCTACGGAATGACATTGCTTAGTACGTAGTATTCATTAAAGAATTTTTAAATCAATAGATTATACACTGAGTTAAATTGTCACATACAAGAAAAAAATCTAAGTTTTATTCGTAACAATATAAGTTTATATTCAATAATTGATCTGCCACAATTTAGAATACTGAATAGTAAGGAATGAGATTCAAAAAAAAATATTACTCACTTGTAATTGCACTTTTTACATTTCCAAATAGTTTTTTTAGGTTTTTTAAGACTAGCATTTAAGTTATCAGAATCATATCTGTATTGATTTTGCTGTGTTTGTAAATTAAGAGGTTGCATTTCATATGGAGAATTCATATTATCACCGATATCTTGCAGTGTATCTTCGTCCAAGTTCGTGTCCATTGGGGTGTGTGGATCAACATAATGAAATTCATTTTCTCCTTTATCATTTAGAACGGGCATTGCTAAAAATTTATTATATTTGCTATAATTACGCCTTCCTGTTTCATCAGTCATGAGTACTTTAGCTTCGGCGTGGTCTGGATCCCTAGCCGATTTTAATTTTATATGTTTGGTTATATCCCATCGCCAGTTTGATTTATATTTGCATAAAGAACATTCGAACGGTTTCCTATTCAGATGTGCAACTATATGAACATGAAATCTTGAGGCAGTGGATGCCCAAAACATACAGTGTGGACACTTGAAAACTTTCTTTCCAACTGCTTGGCTAGGCGATAAGTTCATAGTTTCATTATCATCGATAATATCGGGGTCTAGGTGTTTATTTTCTGGCAGTGTAGAGTCATCATTGATATTAATACCAAGAGGAGTATCGAATTTATTTGAATCAGTATTAATATTATTCCAAACAAATACGACATTTTCCATTGGATGGGGTTCAACTTCTTTCTCAAAAGAAGATAAAACCGCTTCATTACTATCGTGACTATGCGCTTCTACATTTTTCTCGTCGCTCCCTTTTATACCTCCACACGTTTTTAAATGATTGATTAAATCTGCGCTAGACTTACATCTATGTCTACAATTTTGGCAACGTGTTGAACTCAAACTTTGAAGTAATGTATTAGTTGAAGATCTACTTGACTGAACTGTACAAGTTTTTTCATGAACAGAATGTTCAGATAGGCATTTACTCTCAAATCCACAATTTTTACATATTAGTGAACCTTCCTCTCCTGTTTCTGTTAAAAGTCGTTCTTTTAGTTTGTCAAAGAATGACTCATTCTTTTTACGGTTGGTAGCTTCTCTGCCTGGCAAGCTATTAACAGGTGTTAAGGTTATATCAATCCCTGAATTATCTTTAGTGTTATCTTCTAAAGCCTCTGGACTCACTGATTCTTTGAGTTTCTTAGCAGGTGGTTCACCTGTTTGAGACTTGTGATTTGGAGTGGAAGCATTAAGAGGTATAAGTTGCGGTATAGGCCTGGGGATCTTTTTGCATTGTTTTTTGATCTCATCGGAAGTTGTTTGGGGTGGAGAATGATGTGGTAGATGCATGTTTTCTTTCACTATGTCTGATGTCGTACCTTCATTTGAATCACTATTGCAATTGATCATGTCTTTTCCCATATATTGTAAACCCATGTCCTGTAAAGAGAGAAAATGGAAATTAAATAAGCGAGCTTAATAAACATTACAATATTGCTGTAAAATATTAAAGTAAACAAAAATAAATAAAATAAATTTTTTTTTTGAGTGCGATACAATGATTATAACTTAGTATCAAACCCTGAGATATTACATCAGTTTTTAAATAAATGGGCTGGTAAAGGTTGGCTACTCTGTACTAAGCGGTAATTATATTCAAATATAAAAGAGGAAACAAACTAATTAAATGATTGCTTTTATTCAAAAGTAATTTAAATTACAACATTCATATAAGTAAGTAACTGAAACCGACTGTTCGATTATTTATATATTATGCTTATTTATTGTTCTTCCAAAAATTATCTAAGTTAGGTAAACAAAGCAAAAAACGGAACATTCGGTTTAAATTTTTAGAAAAATGTATTATTATAAACGGTTTTAAATTTTATCTTCTGTTGTCTACGATATTTGAAACAAAAATAAATAGCTGAAATGAAATAATTTACGGTGCATGCCCTGATTACTACAACTATTTTCCATCAAATTTGTATTCTTTTTCTCACTATCAACTATTTCCTTTTAATTTAATGGATACGTTAAAACAAAACTTTTGTATTTATTAATAAATTACAAAATCATTATAATTGCTCTTTACTCTACTACTAACTTTATGAAAATTAACGTCAATCAGAGGATTTTATCATAATATTATGATTGCGACGAGTACAACAAATTAAGTAAAATTGTTCATTACATTCCATTATCTTCACAATCAATACTAGCGTAATAATTGTTAATTATCATTAAGTTAAATAAAATCTAAAAAGCCGTTACAAAAAATTATCTGATAAGAAGAAGGCGTTTGTCTATGATAAAAAAAACATCGATTCATGCATGTCACACAAGCGGAGACAACATGCACACACGAAAGCATGATGCAAGAGTGCGCGAGAGCCGTGCGGAGCCCAGCAGCGTAATCACACCACAGTAGGTACTGCGTTGATAAGTGTGTGACGTCACCGCCGCTGCGGCCTCGCAGGACGCGCTTCTGCACTAATTCCGACACTTACCGACGCACACGGCGACGACTGCGAGTCACAACTCTCTTCCTCTTTCATAATCAGCGAATCCTCATCCATATCATCCGCTCCAATCGTCAGGTCACTGCCGCCCACCCGATTGCGGCGGCAGTTTGACCTCGCTATTCCCGCATGTGGCGAGTGATGATTTATCTCGTGAACAGTCATACTTTGTCTGATATCGGTTGTGAAGTTGCATACCGTGCAGTGGAAGCTTCCACCACCACCGTGGTTCTTCATATGACGATCCAAGTTCCATTTGTAAGGAGTCCGGAAATCACACACAGTACACTTTATCATTGGCAAAGAGTGATATTTAACATGTTTAGTATATCTTGTCTTTATATGTGTAACGTAACTACATTTTTGGCAGGTATAGAATTTATTGTTTGTTTTTGATTCCTTCTTGTTATTACTAGGCATGTTCTGTTCTTCAGAAAAGTGGTTGCGATCAAATGATTCATCGTTGCAGTCCTCGAGGTCTATTTGTACGTCATCTATTTCCTCTATCTCTTCGAGTAAATCTTCCATGTTTTCAACTTTTGGCTCCGGTTTCTCAGGAGATGCTGAGTTGTTAATATCAGACTCCAATTTTAAATGAGAAGGCATCTCGTGTACCATTTTTACGTGCCTTATCAGTTTTTGATTATGACGCGAAGCATAAATACAATACGGACATTCATAAATTTTAATTCTTTCAAAGTGAACGTCCCGCGAATGCAAGAGATACGCGCGTGGGTTTTGCGTATAAAATTTGCATTTAGTGCAGCTATAATTCCTCTTTATTTTACAATCCGGCAATTCAATGTCTTCCGCGGCGTCTGAAGAGGCCTCCGATGAGGCATCACCTAACATTCGGCCTTCAACGGAGCGCACGTGAGTCGAGATCTCGCCAGCTTGTGCGCTCGGCGGCAAGGACATCTGTTGTAGCATACTCCGCTGCAACAAAACAATGGTCGAAGTCGGTTAAACGTTCCGAGACGTGAGACCGGGGCGCGCGGGAGAGGTGAGGGGTCGCGGGGTGGTGCACCGCGTGA
>NC_052102.1:7721890-7727212 GCF_012273895.1 Zerene cesonia | reverse complement strand
AGTCGGTTAAACGTTCCGAGACGTGAGACCGGGGCGCGCGGGAGAGGTGAGGGGTCGCGGGGTGGTGCACCGCGTGAGGAGCGCTACGCTGCAGCGACAGTGTACGGAACGCGAGACCGTCGCCGGCTGAATGAGGCGACCGGCAGGCAGGCGACCGGCAAGCGCCGGTGGCGGCTGGCGGTCGGCCCCGAGGGCGCGTGGGTGCGGGACGGGTGCGGAGGGTCCGTCACTCGACATGATGCTTCAACGTTTTTCATCCTCCGCAATACTGCGCGAGGTTAAGGAAACCAGTGCGACGAGCGACAACCAATCGGTCTGATTAGCGTATTTATACCACGACACGAGAAAGCGGTTAAAATCGAGCCAATGCTAGTCATATAGAGGTTATGAATATATGATACATTGCAAATGTTACCGTGACATTGGCAATGTTATGACATAAGCCCGGGTCATTAGCACATAAATTACAAAAACAATCATTGCGTAAAATGACTTGATTCTCAATAAAGACTACTTACCATTATAATACTACGATATCCTATCAGCTACTATTTAATAAAGTATAATGATAATAATTAAATTATTAATTTACCTAGAAGATAGAGCATTTCAAGCCTAATTATACGTAACTATTATGTCATTTTCGTGATATGACATTTCCAGACAAAAAGTTTATAATAGAAACCATAAATTTATTAATTCAACAATTATCAGTTACACTACAATAAACAATGTCAGTTCACAGTTCCTTCCATATGAATATTTCTAGCAAATAAAAGAAGCAGTTGATTAAAAAAAATGTATAGTCTTATAAATTAACATTAGCTTGGTAAGCTGCCAGGCATTATCGAAATCGATTTAGCCATGCTCGAGTTTCAGTGAGACAAAGGAATAGCAATTGATTTTTATATAATTTATAGATACATATTTATGTAAAACTTAACGGTTAGTATAAAGTAAAAAACTCAGTATAAAGAGTTTCTGAACATTCATAATACATAGTGAAGATTCTTATATTTTAGATTATTGTCAACTGGATAGTTACATTATCTATAGGAAAGTAAACAGATTCCCTATTGGGCTAAAATAAGGCACACGAGCAAAAAAAAATTTCATTACTTAATATTGTCTGTCGTTGTGAAGTAGCACCTTACGATCACATCTGGCGTAAATTTGAACATATAACTACGATTAAAGTAAGTGATAGCGCATTAAATATTTAATCGTTATAACTTGAGATTTATCATATATTTTGTATACAAAATAAGTAAAAAAACCTTCTGTCTAACAATATTACAACCGTGACGTAATAGGTTCTTGTTTAAATTTTTAATAAGTGTAAAATCTTTATGATTAAGTTCGTATCAAAATCAGTATGCTTGTACTTATTATTCTGACATAAATGTATGATTATATATGTAAATAAATGAATGAAAAGCCTGATGAAAAGTAAAGCTGCCAAATTTGATTAATTTATTTTTGATGGATATTCGACAATCTGAACAACCATAAATTATGTATATCCTATCTCCTATATCTACGGGTCTCAAACTATCTTTGTGCCAAAATTTTACCCACATAGTTATTAGGATATTAGGATTTAGTTGTTTTGACAATATTATAATGGAATTTTTTTGTTTATGTTAATTTTGAACGTTTTTAAACTGGAAACGCAAACTTAAATGAGAAGTGTTATTTTTTTGAGTAGTCGGACTAAAAATTTCAGACTTACTCGTACTAGAAATTTTAAAATAAATAACTACATACAGATTAAGAAGACACCCTAGCGAGAAAGAATAATGTTTCTTTACAACAGTCAGACCACTGTGCCATAAATACCCACAAGAAGCTAAGGTTATATAGATACTATTGCATATTACTATAAAATACCGTGTAACAGTTTTAAGAACTTCATACCTTGAAAATCTACAACGAAAAACACCTGAACGTCTTCTTTTATTATAAAGAAATGGCACCAAAAAGTTAATCGGTGTAGGTAATATACATCCCTATGTCTTTACTATGTCCCCTTTTAGCAGTGCTCTATGCTTTAGAAGATTATAGTTGACGACTAAAAAGTTTAACCCTCGCGCTTAAAACGGCAGCAAACTTATGCATTATGATTGCAACGCAAGCAAGTGGCAGGGTGAGGTACTTAAATCGAGAACGAGTCGTGTGAAGCACTCAGCTGAGGCAGCTGACGGACGTCCTGATGGGACGGCGAAGAGGTCGGGGCGCGGGGAGCGGGCCGCGGGAGGGACGACCATGCAGACAACTCGACAGGAAACGGCCGGAGAAGGCATCTCAACCGGAGCACAATGGAGCGGCGGCGCGTCGCAGGGGGAGCCCTCGCAATCGATATGGCGTCGCTAAGGTCCGTTGGCCGCTGCGAGCAGTTTGGAGCGCTGCTGAGGCGGATGCCCCGCGCGCCCCTCGCCCGCGCTCGTCCACCACACCTGCTGTGTATTTATAGCGGCACAGCCGGCGCTGGGGATGTAGGGATGTCGGTAACCACGGGCTTCTACCTACCTACACCATACGCAGTAACCATGCGCGCCCGACGCGGGTGATGACCGTATGTTTATTTGTCGCAATGAATGTAAAAATAGTTGGCTCATTTAGCAGCAACTGTACGTTTGCAATGGGCGTCTGCTATGCAGACTACGACCACACGCAAATTGTTTTGAAAAAAAAAATGTTTGGATTTCAATGAACTCTAAAAGGAAATCTATGAACAACTAAATCATCCCGTCTTGTGTTATTCGATATCTTTCTACTATTTTATTTTGTTACAAGTTCATATACTTTTATATATACATTTATATATAAAGGTAAAGTCTCAACTCGACATAAATAATAATATGCAAAAAACAATAAGCTACGTCATTAAGATGTGTATCGGTTATCATATCGGCTATATATATAAACAACCAACATTCCTTTCACTCTCGTCTCTTTCAAGTTCGACTCCCCCATTGCGCGGAACATCGGGCATATCAAGTCATTTGGAGTTATAGAGGACGCGAGTAAACTTTTGCTTTCATTTGTTTGTCGCTCGCACAGTCGTACCACGGCCGTGGCCGGTCTGTACTTGAGTTACTGCTGTGATGCATTTGACCCAAGATATCGTGTAAACTTCGTAAAAACTAAACACATTAAATATGTATGCTACTTCATTTTACGTGAATATAGAAAATTTCATTAAATTTGCATACAAAAGCAAAACAATGATATTGAAAGACTTTTTAAGTTATATTTTATTACATGTAAAATATATATCAATCTGACTGATTGCGCGACGTTTTAATTATATTATATCTCATTTTGTTGGCAAATTATCCCTGACTATGTGTTAACTGTGTAGACAACCCTTGCGGATTAAGTAAAGGAGCGATGTATTTATGTGCTGACGATATGTTAGCAATGTAATTATTATGTGCATTATTGTTCGCACGGTTTGAGGGGTAGTACTTTCCGTTTTATTAAGACCATTTTTATACTGTACCTACTTATATTATGTTATGCATATTATACATTACTCGTTTAGTATAAAAAAGACACGATAATGCATTTTTTTCATAAAACGTAATAAGTTCGACTTTGTCTCATTGTAAGTGAGTATGACGTATTTCGATTAACGTAACTATGGTTTTTCATCTGAGAAAAAGCTTTTTCCTTATTACTTATGATGTATAAACAGAGGTAAAATGCACAGCAGATATATGGTTAGCACGTTTATCATATCTTGCAGCATATAACGTAATCTGCATTTATGTAGTAAAGCTAAATCTTCGCGTATTTTTCCTGCCTTCCTGTTGGGTCGGGATGAAACACAACATAAAGAACGGCTATGTAGGTATTCGTGTTATAGATGTGTGGCTTCAGAGATGGCGTCATGCTCACTGTTCTTGTAGGAGGTTGAGTCGGCGCAGGCATTCCGAGTGTGACTAACCATAGTCGCGTATAAGTAGAACTGGCATGGCCTGTCATACCAGTCACCACTTTGGGTATTTCATATTTTAAGTCCATCCGTCTGCATACAACTGCACATAACATACCTAACAGATACAAAGTTGCTATTGTGAATGATTCAGAAAAGAACTTGTGCAATGTGTATTGTTGAAGTTGTAACGATTTTTAATTATTATAAGATTCATCTATACCTAAATTAAAAGTTATTATTAAGCATGATTTAATTAATTATGTCGTGTGGTGGTTTACCCACTACCGATATAAATGCCTCGTTCATAAACCATCTACATTTTATATAAAATACCCATTTTTATATTAAAAACAATGTACGATCCGTTCGGTATATGCGAACAACAGGAAATAGGTTCAACATTATTATTCAGAGGTATCTGGTAATAACATGTTAGCTATCAGTAGAGGCGGTGTTGCAGCGACGTTGCGGATTTTGCGACGCAAATAATTTGCGCGCCAATTGACCTTTCGTCGGGCGGTGTCGTCGGCGCGGTGCGGCGGCGACGGCGGCGGGTGCGGTCGCAGTTCTCAGCTTCGCCAACACAAGCTATATATAGCCGCGACAACACTCCGCTTCCAACCGAGCCGAACACCCGCTAGGGGCCGGCTACGTAGGCAGTTTCCCTTTATCGCCCGCCCGACAGCCTCTAGCCTGGTATTTACGGTACCGCCGTTTGAACCGTCCTCATTGTGGAGTCTAGCAATGGGAAACCAACCCACGCCTCCCTATTGAGATCAATACTCTCTGCAAATGGTAGTACAAGAACATCCAAGAGTTAATACATGATAGTCTACGGGCCACTAGAATAATATGTGTTTCATAGTAAACATAAAAAATACAATATTATATTCATGGTATCTGTATTACGGGCATTTTTAAGACGATTTCGTAGCATAGGCTTTTAGCTATATTATGAGTTTATTGGGTTGCAAGTATAAGCGTCTGCCAAGGTCTTTATAACAACGAATTATCATAAATATGGGTGAGGTTAGTATAGTGTTGAGATGGAGTCTCGTTTACGATGTCACCGGTCCGACTGGTAATTATTGTAACCTTGAAGACGGTGTCCACTAATCAGTGAGTCGCGCGCGTCATATCGAGACTGAACAATGAAAGGAGTCCAGTTCGACGGCCATCATAGCAACAGCGTTCTTAAATGGAATTCATACCAACCGTCGATCGGGTGGCGTGCAGCGTGCTCATTTAAAGATGGCTACGATAAGGCGCAATGACGCTCCTCGGGCGCGGGCGTCGTGTCGGCAGCGCGCGTGTGTGCGTGCCGCGCTGAGCCGGTGTGCTGACGCCGTCCCTGGGTCTCCCGTCCCGCGCACCCCGCA
>NC_052102.1:7718280-7720890 GCF_012273895.1 Zerene cesonia | reverse complement strand
TAAAAATGACAGATTCGAAATTTAAATGTAATATTTTTTTATAATTAAGTGTAACAGTATTTATGGCCAGACTAAGTAGTTAAGGGACTAATCAACTCCACCTATTCGACCCCTCAACCAAGAACATCGGAATTTTATTAATACCTGTTTATAGATATTTTTAACCAAAGTTTTTTTAATACATTTTTTAATACAGATAATAACAAAAATACAAGTTAAATTACCTACTACAAGCAAACTCTACCTTCAAATTGAGTAGCGAGGGTATTTTTTTTTGTAAACACATAATTATTGCGATGCAGAATGCACGAGGAAAATAATTTTCCTGTTAAATAGTTGTTATACACTAGATACATTAAATTTAAAGGCAATAAAAAAGGAGGATACTTTTCCAGTATCCTTAAACTTAAGTGACTATGTCCACTTTACAAGAAAAATAAGGTATTGGTAATTTATGAGATGTGCGTCAGAAGTAACCCATTAGTACGTCTATGTTGCGTTAGAGATTAGAGAAATAAACATGTGTTTGTTGGAATTGTTTAATTTTTAACGTGTACTTGCTACTAACATCCCAATTTAAGTATTCTGGGTAGAATTTAACAAAATTATACTATCATGCTTACGTCGCGAGCCTATTGCTAGTTGGCATGATTCGGCAAATAATATCAACCATCATAGAATAACCAATTAATACCTTCCATATGGTACCTGAAAAGTGAAGAGAGATTTTGGTATCCATTATTTGATTGTATTGTACATAAATTTTTTGCAAGAGCTTTCAGTAGGAGGCCCATTGCAAGACTAGCTGGAACATGTCGCTTCTCTCGCGTGATGCACGTAAAAGTATAAAATCCATAGTAACTACACTTATTTTTCTCAAAGGAGCGATCGACCACAGATGCTGGAGTAGCCCATCTGACATACATAATACGAGTATAATATGTTAAGCGTTTGAAATCTCTGTGTTTAGCACGGTTGGGCACAACCTGGTCGAAAATAAAAAAAAAACAATAAAATGAATTTGCAGTATATAATTATTTGGTTATTATGGAAAATAATGAATAAATTTTCATAATATACTTGTTTCCTTTAGGAAAATGTGTAAATTGACACATACGCCAAGGTGTATGTTCTCGTCTCTCATTTGTTATATTTTGTAATAGAAACAATTTTATTAAATTACCTATACCCATTATTTTTATTATATTTTATACATGGACCATCTCTAGTTCTCATTTGTTTTGAAGCGGTCGGCAGACGACACTTACATTTAAAGGTTTTACTTATATGTAATATATATACATGATTCTTCTTTCGTTTCTTCAGGCGCGGCTTATCCTATAATGCAGGGTTTGTAAGCACATGGTCGCCGCCGTATTAGGGGCGCCACGGCGCTCCCTGTAACAGCTAAGAGCATCGCCTTGGACCATCATGGTATAATCCTACACCTAACACCTATGTATAGTAGTACCGTACTGTAATTTAGATAATGTAAATAATAGTTTAAATAGCTATAAAGTATAAACATATAACAGGGTTTGGTAATGTAATCTATATAAGATAAATAAGTCAGGTCTAGGGGGCGCCAGGGTATCATAGAACACGAGCCCTGCACGAGCTAGAGCCGCCCACGTCTTTCTTATTAATATATAGTTATTATAGGTAGGTGGTAAGAAGAACTGTGGTAGTTACGAATGAATACCAAGCAACACCCGCGAGCCCGTCTAAAAAGCGGCTCGACGGAATACAGTGGAGGTTACACACCAGACGACCGTGGAATAAACAAATAGATTTTTCAATTTATGTACACATTATCCGCACCACCACTGTTCGAAACGGCGAAGTAAAATATTGTGAGGAAACAAGAATCAAAAAGTTGTAAGTCACTATATATGCTAAATCGCACTTGGCCATCGAAGTGGATTATGGCCTGAACTCACAGTGGGACTGTGTCCCTGCAGTAAGAACAATTAATATGAGCTGATGATGATTATAATATAGGTAGGCACCTGTTAATTTAACATCTTATCTAAGAATTTTAATGTGTTTTTATAATAATTCATTATTTTATTTATTTTGCAATTTACTTATTATACATTCATTCAGTCATTTAGATTACACTAATACGCGTAACCAAATGAAGAAAAACAATATAATTATGTGCTATTTTCTTAATAGATATTGCATTGCGTTCTATGCAAAAGAAAAATATCAACGTCCAATGAAAAAACATTATAATTCGTTATACCGGACCTGAGAGATACTTAGACATAGACAGAATAAATACTATATGGGTCATCAAGCACCACTAATTTCAGATACTGGAATTAGTACTACATTAAGACGTCGCAAAAAGCAATGTCCGTCCTAGCATGTGTCCTATCAAAAAAGCGCCTTGAGAAGGCTGCTCACAATTAAGTGACGTAGCGTGGGGGGAAGGGGAGGTGGGACATACAGACGGATAGCAAAGTTTTAATAATGGGGTCCCACTTTATTCTTTGGATATAAATTGCTTTGCCTCCCTGCTGATGCTTAATGTATTTACTCTATACCCCAGAAGGAAACACGATATTCACTACTATACTTAAAGTTGCTATCCATATATTTAAA
>NC_052102.1:7717904-7718180 GCF_012273895.1 Zerene cesonia | reverse complement strand
ATTATATATATGTATAAAGAACATAAATAAAGTGAGGCAGGATGAAAAAAAAATTCTTGTTCCTAACCGCAGTGTTTGTATAAGACAACATTGTAGCATGATAGATAAGATGATAAGATATAATAGTGATGGATTGTCTTACTTGTGCTGGGGCCGGTGACGGCGGGAATCTGGGGTCTGTCGCATTTGATGGTCTTGGTGGGATGACGTTGTGGATTGCTTGTCGCTGCGTTAGTGGCACTAGAATTTGATATTTATTTTTAACTCCATAAGTGA
>NC_052102.1:7714466-7716904 GCF_012273895.1 Zerene cesonia | reverse complement strand
TGGGATGACGTTGTGGATTGCTTGTCGCTGCGTTAGTGGCACTAGAATTTGATATTTATTTTTAACTCCATAAGTGAAAAATTGATCATCTTTTTAATTTGTAAGTGGTTGGCAACATTATTTTTTCTTAATAGTTTCAGAGTACATTAAAAAGGCATAATAGCAAAGGGATAAATTGAAATATGATTTTAAAAATATAGAACTTATTGTAATTCTATACCTGTACTTCGTGGACAGGCAACACCTTTTCTTAATAATCGACCATTCGAGGTACAGACGCAGTAATGATAGGCATTATTCAATGTCTGGATACAACCAGCGTCTGGACCACCACATGATGAAGATTCACAACCACCGGGGATAACGCTTACTGAAAATATTATGTCAAATTAAAACATTTATTATATTACATCTATGTCCATTATATTATTAAACTAGCGGTTCGCCCCGACTCCGCCCGTGGTACACATATAGCCCATAGTATACAGGGCTTGAACACGTACAAATTCCAACGCTGTATGAATTTTTTAAATCTGTACAGTTTTTGCTAAGATTTGCATTCAAGCAAACAAATAATAGTATTTGAGAGGATGAAAAAATAATAAAAAACAGTTGAGCGTACAATTTAGATACAATTATATAGTAAAATGTGAACTTGAACTCACTGGTTGTGTTTTGAATGAAAAGTTTAGGGCGCGCTTCCTCCCTTGCCACTCGTGCCCGCTTTTCTGATTTCTGCCGCAGCGTCTAAAAGAGATTATATTCAATAAATAATACTTAATCTAAAAATAAGGTTAGAAATATTTTTTGAAACGAAAATTGAAATATCGATATCAATATTTATTTACTTAAATTTTATCGTAACTTGTAATTAACCAATTTGAATGCAATGCTTGTTTACTTGGATTAACTATTGACACGTCGCGGATATTTCGATGCGGGCGACACTAAATGTTTGTTTAAAGAGATTTTATTATTATATAATATAATGTATGCTTAATTGTGCAGTTACACTGCATTTAATGCTTTCCGAGCCGTAGGTATATTATCTTTCATAAAGACCACAATATTTACCAAATCACAATCTGTTTATTGTTTCCATTTAGATATATAACAGAATAAAAATAAAATTATGATGATTCGGTAGAGAGCACGAATTAACAGTATCCTCGACGTAAGAGGATAATTAAATAATATTTGAAACACAATTGTGGATAACTTAACATGCCTTGGATAAATCCTTACTTGTAGACTACCTACGTAGCAATGTGTGTCGTACACAGTTGGCTCGCAAGGAACAAGGTTGCTTTGTATGAATGCTTTCAGGAAGCGTATAAGTGAAGCGTACCTACTCATATACGTTACATGTTCACGAGAAATTAAAGCGCAGATACAAATTGAATTTAAACTCTTCTTTATGCTGGAGATTATGCCCATTTTAATTTAAATTAAAAAATATCGTATATTCGGCGGGAGTTCGTTATTTTAAGGCTTAATTCTGCTGTTGTAATTTACATATTTACTCTTCAGCTTATTAGGTACAGAAGTATGGACGTTTTTTTTTTTCATTTTTCTACACGGTTAATTGGGTAGAGTAATTAAAAGACTAATTAAAAAAAAATACGAAAAAAAAATTAATATGATATTAGTATGAATATTTCAACTATCATTTGATTAAAATATGAAGTGTTTACTCTTCTTAGCGTCGTCCTAATTATATCAGAGTCACGAATATAACTACCTATAAAGCCCAACTCAAGGTCGCAGATACAAGGATTTTAGGTACTTAATTAAGGAATCACCATTGTTCTAAGTAGGAATCTATAATATAATAGAAATCTTGTAGGAAAAAATAGACAAACCCAGTTCCCGTGAGATTTCCGGCATAAAAAAATAGAATAAAACTATACTATTGTAATATGTAACCACTTATTGAGGTAGAAACAAGGATATAAAAAGGAACTTTCCACTTAATATATCTATAACATGGGAGGAATAATGTATTATGTAAATACAAAATATTTGTGTTACACTTAAATTGGAACAGGGAATGTCCAAACAATGTTACAACCGTTAACTTACGCTAGTAGAAAATATATTTATATATGATACACATTCAAGTAAACAATGTATTCCTCAGAACGCATTAAAAATACCTCTACACGACCTCATCGTGGACCTTGCTACTCGTTGTCCATGCCAAATAACGTTTAACAGGAGATTCATGCTACTAATTACAATAAATTAAAATATTAATTAACCAATGCGTTCAGAATATTGATTTATTTCCCATGTAAGTAAATACCACGTTCGTATTGCATTTTACAGATTTATGGAAATCTACATTAGGTATAACAGTGATGTGCGGTATAACTCTTCGTTGGGGCTTGGAATTTGAAAAATTATATTTGAATTATACATATTATAAATTTTAACTT
>NC_052102.1:7711033-7713466 GCF_012273895.1 Zerene cesonia | reverse complement strand
TGACGTTGTGGATTGCTTGTCGCTGCGTTAGTGGCACTAGAATTTGATATTTATTTTTAACTCCATAAGTGAACAATTGATCATATTTTTAATTGGTAAATGGTTGGCAACATTATTTTTTCTTTCTAGTTTGAGAATGCATTAAAAAGGCATAATAGCAAAGGGATATATTGAAATATGATTTTAAAAATATAGAACTTATTGTAATTCTTTACCTGTACTTCGTGGACAGGCAACACCTTTTCTTAATAATCGACCATTCGAGGTACAAACGCAGTAATGATAGGCATTATTCAATGTCTGGATACAACCAGCGTCTGGACCTCCACATGATGAAGACTCACAACCACCGGGGATAACGCTTACTGAAAATATTATGTCAAATTAAAACATTTATTACATTACATCTATGTACAAATTCCATTATATTATTAACTCCTCCGTGGTACATATATAGCCCATAGTATACAGGGCTTGAACACGTACAAATTCCAACGCTGTATGAATTTTTTAAATCTGTACAGTTTTTGCTAATATTTGCATTCAAGCAAACAAATATTAATAATAGTATTTGAGAGGATGAAAAAATAATAAAAAACAGTTGAGCGTACAATTTAGATACAATTATAGCAAAATATGAACTTAAAACGTAAAACTCACTGGTTGTGTTTTGAATGAAAAGTTTAGGACGCGCTTCCTCCCTTGCCACTCGTGCCCGCTTTTCTGATTTCTGCCGCAGCGTCTAAAAAGAGATAATATTCAATAAATAATACTTAATCTAAAAATAAGGTTAGAAATATTTTTTGAAACGAAAATTGAAATATCGATATCAATATTTATTTACTTAAATTTTATCGTAACTTGTAATTAACCAATTTGAATGCAATGCTTGTTTACTTCGATTAACTATTGACACGTCGCGGATATTTCGATGCGGGCGACACTAAATGTTTGTTTAAAGAGATTTTATTATTATATAATATAATGTATGCTTAATTGTGCAGTTACACTGCATTAAAATGCTTTCCGAGCCCTAGGTATATTATCTTTCATAAAGACCACAATATTTACCAAATCACAATCTGTTTATTGTTTCCATTTATATAACAGAATAAAAATAAAATTATGATGATTCGGTAGAGAGCACGAATTAACAGTATCCTCGACGTAAGAGGATAATTAAATAATATTTAAAACACAATTGTGGATAACTTAACAGGCCTTGGATAAATCCTTACTTTTAGACTACCTACGTAGCAATGTGTGTCATACACAGTTGGCTCGCAAGGAACAAGGTTGCTTTGTATGAATGCTTTCAGGAAGCGTATAAGTGAAGCGTACCTACTCATATACGTTACATGTTCACGAGAAATTAAAGCGCAGATACAAATTGAATTTAAAACTCTTCTTTATGCTGGAGATTATGCCCATTTTAATATAAATTAAAAAATATCGTATATTCGGCGGGAGTTCGTTATTTTAAGGCTTAATTCTGCTGTTGTAATTTACATATTTACTCTTCAGCTTATTAGGTACAGAAGTATGGACGTTTTTTTTTTTCATTTTTCTACACGGTTAATTGGGTAGAGTAATTAAAAGACTAATTATAAAAAAAAAATACGAAAAAAATTAATATGATATTAGTATGAATATTTCAACTATCATTTGATTAAAATATGAAGTGTTTACTCTTCTTAGCGTCGTCCATATTATATCAGACTCACGAATATAACTACCTATAAAGCCCAACTCAAGGTCGCAGATACAAGGATTTTAGGTACTTAATTTAGGAATCACCATTGTTCTAAGTAGGAATCTATAATATAATAGAAATCTTATAGGAAAAAATAGACAAACCCAGTTCCCGTGAGATTTCCGGCATAAAAAAATAGAATAAAACTATACTATTGTAATATGTAAACACTTATTGAGGTAGAAACAAGGATATAAAAAGGAACTTTCCACTTAATATATCTATAACATGGGAGGAATAATGTATTATGTAAATACAAAATATTTGTGTTACACTTAAATTGGAACAGGGAATGTCCAAACAATGTTACAACCGTTAACTTACGCTAGTAGAAAATATATTTATATATGATACACATTCAAGTAAACAATGTATTCCTCAGAACGCATTAAAAATACCTCTACACGACCTCATCGTGGACCTTGCTACTCGTTGTCCATGCCAAATAACGTTTAACAGGAGATTCATGCTACTAATTACAATAAATTAAAATATTAATTAACCAATGCGTTCAGAATATTGATTTATTTCCCATGTAAGTAAATACCACGTTCGTATTGCATTTTACAGATTTATGGAAATCTACATTAGGTATAACAGTGATGTGCGGTATAACTCTTCGTTGGGGCTTGGAATTTGAAAAATTATATTTGAATTATACATATTATAAATTTTAACTT
>NC_052102.1:7705652-7710933 GCF_012273895.1 Zerene cesonia | reverse complement strand
AGTCGGTTAAACGTTCCGAGACGTGAGACCGGGGCGCGCGGGAGAGGTGAGGGGTCGCGGGGTGGTGCACCGCGTGAGTAGCGCTACGCTGCAGCGACAGTGTACGGAGCGCGAGACCGTCGCCGGCTGAATGAGGCGACCGGCAGGCAGGCGACCGGCAAGCGCCGGTGGCGGCTGGCGGTCGGCCCCGAGGGCGCGTGGGTGCGGGACGGGTGCGGAGGGTCCGTCACTCGACATGATGCTTCAACGTTTTTCATCCTCCGCAATACTGGGCGAGGTTAAGGAAACCAGTGCGACGACCAATCGGTCTGATTAGCGTATTTATACCACGACACGAGAAAGCGGTTAAAATCGAGCCAATGCTAGTCATATAGAGGTTATGAATATATGATACATTGCAAATGTTACCGTGACATTGGCAATGTTATGACATAAGCCCGGGTCATTAGCACATAAATTACAAAAACAATCATTGCGTAAAATGACTTGATTCTCAATAAAGACTACTTACCATTATATTACTACGATATCCTATCAGCTACTATTTAATAAAGTATAATGATAACAATTAAATTATTAATTTACCTAGTAGATAGAGCATTTCAAGCCTAATTATACGTAACTATTTTGTCGTTTTCGTGATATGACATTTCCAGACAAAAAGTTTCTTATAGAAACCATAAATTAATTAATTCAACAATTATAAGTTACATTACAATGGTCAGTTCACAGTTCATTCCATATAAAAAAAAAATGTGTAGTCTTATAAATTAACATTAGCCTGGTAAACTGTCAGGCACTATCGAAATCGATTTAGCCATTCTCGAGTTTCAGTGAGACAAAGGAATAGCAATTGATTTTTATATAATTTATAGATACATATTTATGTAAAACTTAACGGACTTCTGTATAAAGAAAGTGTTCCTGAACATTCATAATACATAGTGAAAGATACTTATATTAATGGCAAGATTATTGTCAACTGGATAGTTAATTTACATTATCTATAGGAAAGTAAACAGATTCCCTATTGGGCTAAAATAAGGCACACGAGCAAAAAAAAATTTCATTACTTAATATTGTCTGTCGTTGTAAAGTAGCACCTTACGATCACATCTGGCTTAATTTTGAACATATAACTACGATTAAAGTAAGTGATAGCGCATTAAATATTTAATCGTTATAACTTGAGATTCATCATATATTTTGTATACAAAATAAGTAAAAAAACCTTCTGTCTAACAATATTACAACCGTGACGTAATAGGTTCTTGTTTAAATTTTTAATAAGTGTAAAATCTTTATGATTAAGTTCGTATCAAAATCAGTATGCTTGTACTTATTATTCTGACATAAATGTATGATTATATATGTAAATAAATGAATGAAAAGCCTGATGAAAAGTAAAGCTGCCAAATTTGATTAATTTATTTTTGTTGGATATTCGACAATCTGAACAACCATAAATTATGTATATCCTATCTCCTATATCTACGGGTCTCAAACTATCTTTGTGCCAAAATTTTACCCACATAGTTATTAGGATATTAGGATTTAGTTGTTTTGACAATATTATAATGGAATTTTTTTGTTTATGTTAATTTTGAACGTTTTTAAACTGGAAACGCAAACTTAAATGAGAAGTGTTATTTTTTTGAGTAGTCGGACTAAAAATTTCAGACTTACTCGTACTAGAAATTTTAAAATAAATAACTACATACAGATTAAGAAGACACCCTAGCGAGAAAGAATAATGTTTCTTTACAACAGTCAGACCACTGTGCCATAAATACCCACAAGAAGCTAAGGTTATATAGATACTATTGCATATTACTATAAAATACCGTGTAACAGTTTTAAGAACTTCATACCTTGAAAATCTACAACGAAAAACACCTGAACGTCTTCTTTTATTATAAAGAAATGGCACCAAAAAGTTAATCGGTGTAGGTAATATACATCCCTATGTCTTTACTATGTCCCCTTTTAGCAGTGCTCTATGCTTTAGAAGATTATAGTTGACGACTAAAAAGTTTAACCCTCGCGCTTAAAACGGCAGCAAACTTATGCATTATGATTACAACGCAAGCAAGTGGCAGGGTGAGGTACTTAAATCGAGAACGAGTCGTGTGAAGCACTCAGCTGAGGCAGCTGACGGACGTCCTGATGGGACGGCGAAGAGGTCGGGGCGCGGGGAGCGGGCCGCGGGAGGGACGACCATGCAGACAACTCGACAGGAAACGGCCGGAGAAGGCATCTCAACCGGAGCACAATGGAGCGGCGGCGCGTCGCAGGGGGAGCCCTCGCAATCGATATGGCGTCGCTAAGGTCCGTTGGCCGCTGCGAGCAGTTTGGAGCGCTGCTGAGGCGGATGCCCCGCGCGCCCCTCGCCCGCGCTCGTCCACCACACCTGCTGTGTATTTATAGCGGCACAGCCGGCGCTGGGGATGTAGGGATGTCGGTAACCACGGGCTTCTACCTACCTACACCATACGCAGTAACCATGCGCGCCCGACGCGGGTGATGACCGTATGTTTATTTGTCGCAATGAATGTAAAAATAGTTGGCTCATTTAGCAGCAACTGTACGTTTGCAATGGGCGTCTGCTATGCAGACTACGACCACACGCAAATTGTTTTGAAAAAAAAAATGTTTGGATTTCAATGAACTCTAAAAGGAAATCTATGAACAACTAAATCATCCCGTCTTGTGTTATTCGATATCTTTCTACTATTTTATTTTGTTACAAGTTCATATACTTTTATATATACATTTATATATAAAGGTAAAGTCTCAACTCGACATAAATAATAATATGCAAAAAACAATAAGCTACGTCATTAAGATGTGTATCGGTTATCATATCGGCTATATATATAAACAACCAACATTCCTTTCACTCTCGTCTCTTTCAAGTTCGACTCCCCCATTGCGCGGAACATCGGGCATATCAAGTCATTTGGAGTTATAGAGGACGCGAGTAAACTTTTGCTTTCATTTGTTTGTCGCTCGCACAGTCGTACCACGGCCGTGGCCGGTCTGTACTTGAGTTACTGCTGTGATGCATTTGACCCAAGATATCGTGTAAACTTCGTAAAAACTAAACACATTAAATATGTATGCTACTTCATTTTACGTGAATATAGAAAATTTCATTAAATTTGCTTACAAAAGCAAAACAATGACATTGAAAGAGATTTAAAAAGTTATATTTTATTACAAGTAAAATATATATCAATCTGACTGATTTCGCGACATTTTAATTATATTATATCTCATTTTGTTGCCAAATTATCCCTGACTATGTGTTAACTGTGTGGACAACCCTTGCGGATTAAGTAAAGGAGCGATGTATTTATGCGCTGACGATATGTTCGCAATGTAATTATGTATTATGTGCATTATTGTTCGCACGATTTAAGGGGTAGTACTTTCCGTTTTATTAAGACCATTTTTATACTGTACCTACTTATATTATGTTATGCATATTATACATTACTCGTTTAGTATAGAAAATACACGATAATGCATTTTTTCATAAAACGTAATAAGTTCGACTTTGTCTCATTGTGAGTGAGTATGACGTACTTCGATTAACGTAACGTAGGTTTTCCATCTGAGAAAAAGCTTTTTCCTTATTACTTATTATGTATAAACAGAGGTAAAATGCACAGCAGATATATGGTTAGCACGTTTATCATATCTTCCAGCATATAACGTAATCTGCATTTATGTAGTAAAGCTAAATCTTCGCGTATTTTTCCTGCCTTCCTGTTGGGTCGGGATGAAACACAACATAAAGAACGGCTATGTAGGTATTCGTGTTATAGATGTGTGGCTTCAGAGATGGCGTCATGCTCACTGTTCTTGTAGGAGGTTGAGTCGGCGCAGGCATTCCGAGTGTGACTAACCATAGTCGCGTATAAGTAGAACTGGCATGGCCTGTCATACCAGTCACCACTTTGGGTATTTCATATTTTAAGTCCATCCGTCTGCATACAACTGCACATAACATACCTAACAGATACAAAGTTGCTATTGTGAATGATTCAGAAAAGAACTTGTGCAATGTGTATTGTTGAAGTTGTAACGATTTTTAATTATTATAAGATTCATCTATACCTAAATTAAAAGTTATTATTAAGTATGATTTAATTAATTATGTCGTGTGGTGGTTTACCTACTACCGATATAAATGCCTCGTTCATAAACCATCTACATTTTATATAAAATACCCATTTTTATATTAAAAACAATGTACGATCCGTTCGGTATATGCGAACAACAGGAAATAGCTTCAACATTATTATTCAGAGGTATCTGGTAATAACATGTTAGCTATCAGTAGAGGCGGTGTTGCAGCGACGTTGCGGATTTTGCGACGCAAATAATTTGCGCGCCAATTGACCTTTCGTCGGGCGGTGTCGTCGGCGCGGTGCGGCGGCGACGGCGGCGGGTGCGGTCGCAGTTCTCAGCTTCGCCAACACAAGCTATATATAGCCGCGACAACACTCCGCTTCCAACCGAGCCGAACACCCGCTAGGGGCCGGCTACGTAGGCAGTTTCCCTTTATCGCCCGCCCGACAGCCTCTAGCCTGGTATTTACGGTACCGCCGTTTGAACCGTCCTCATTGTGGAGTCTAGCGATGGGAAACCAACCCACGCCTCCCTATTGAGATCAATACTCTCTGCAAATGGTAGTACAAGAACATCCAAGAGTTAATACATGATAGTCTACGGGCCACTAGAATAATATGTGTTTCATAGTAAACATAAAAAATACAATATTATATTCATGGTATCTGTATTACGGGCATTTTTAAGACGATTTCGTAGCATAGGCTTTTAGCTATATTATGAGTTTATTGGGTTGCAAGTATAAGCGTCTGCCAAGGTCTTTATAACAACGAATTATCATAAATATGGGTGAGGTTAGTATAGTGTTGAGATGGAGTCTCGTTTACGATGTCACCGGTCCGACTGGTAATTATTGTAACCTTGAAGACGGTGTCCACTAATCAGTGAGTCGCGCGCGTCATATCGAGACTGAACAATGAAAGGAGTCCAGTTCGACGGCCATCATAGCAACAGCGTTCTTAAATGGAATTCATACCAACCGTCGATCGGGTGGCGTGCAGCGTGCTCATTTAAAGATGGCTACGATAAGGCGCAATGACGCTCCTCGGGCGCGGGCGTCGTGTCGGCAGCGCGCGTGTGTGCGTGCCGCGCTGAGCCGGTGTGCTGACGCCGTCCCTGGGTCTCCCGTCCCGCGCACCCCGCA
>NC_052102.1:7681020-7704652 GCF_012273895.1 Zerene cesonia | reverse complement strand
GCCAGCTAGCCAACACAACAGCCGAGCGCAACACGCTCGGAGATAATGGCTCTTATCAAAGCACCAGATATCAGAGGTGCCGTTCGCCCATTCGGATGTCATGGACGCATTCTGATCAACACTTATTTGACCGCAGTCACGCGGCGTGCTTGATCAGTGACTTATGTTTCAACGAAATCAATGCAACAGTATCCTTTAGACGTTATTGTTTTCCTCACTACATAATATTCATATATATATACATATATATATACGAGGATGACTTCTTCCTCAGTTACATTTAATAATGCAACATGCTCTGGGCGTAGCACTTATATTCTCGTATAGGTGCTGTTTACTTATAAACAATTTGCATATAATTTATTTTCAACAAATATGTACAAATATGTAATAATATTGCTGTTCGATATACAATCTTGTGTTATTGTGACGTCCAATAGCTCGCGTAACACAAAAAGTACTCGCATTATTGACTAAGAATCTTTGCAGTATACCTGCGTGTACAAGAGACAGCTGAAAGGTAGCGTAGCTAGGTAAAGGGACCATATCGTGTCGTAAGAAGCCGTTGAAGTAACATAAGCGCAGCAAATTATCAGGGTCGTGCCTCGTGCGACGATGTCGGTTGTTACAAGCATGCGGCGAGTGCGACCGCTGCCGCTACCTACGCGTCCGTCTATACATACTCTATCTATATACTACTGATAGCTATATACCTACAGCTACTCGTGTAAACAACTGCCGAGTGTTGCTTACTCGTAGGTTATAACATCGGAAAAATACGACCGCGGGCGTAGCAAAGGACAACCACTTTACAATGCTCTCCGGCATAACATTTCAAGAGATGAAGGTGCTTATCGAAGTCAGTACAGGGCTAAAAGTTAAGTGTTAAATTGTTGGTTTTGATGGTAACTATATGATAGCGTCGGATGCTATAGCTAGGTGAGATTTTTAATAAGTCGGTGGCCTGCCATATTGAAGTCGACTGTTTCAAAACAAGTTTCAATGTGTGCAAGCGCAAGCAGCCGGCCGCCAGCTGCCATCGTGTCAGGTGGTGTGTGGCCTCGCGGTCACCTCACACAAGCACTTTGCCACCTCTAACGCGTTTGCTCTAAATAACAGTTGCAAGCAAATATCTATTTACTTCCAACATGCTGTAAACGCAGTAACACGAACCGAACACACGACAACATAAGAGATGTTTCTTCATAGTAACATTAGAACGTTATTGGTACATCTTAACATAAACGTACAAGGCAAATTATCCTTCAATAGTTTCCAGTATACCATGCTAAACTATTTTTACAAAATTCAACGTGCTTTCACTTGCTTCTCTTATCCAATTTTAATTACATTGATAGATTCTTACACATACTACATCAGAAAACGCAGATATAACACAATACATTGAGAAGTATTAAAAAAGCTTTATTCTAGTCATAAAGTATTGAATCTCTATATAAAAATGTGCAGACACTCGTAGGTCACATTAGGTGTTGCAGCGCTTGATCAGCGAGGTCACTGTATCTATATTATAGAGTGCGTCGCCCGGCCACACTGCAAACGACAATACAACATATGGATTTGGTGTCGACCGAAAGCGACCACGCATACATTACGTGCCGCCTACAAAGCACACGAATGTCTATCTGTAGATATCTGCACACGGATTATGTTGTTGAATATAGCACTCTGGCACCGTATGCCGCTCTTTGTTGGCCGGGCGATGGCTGGCGCGAACACAGCCGACCTCTTTTCATTTCAGTGACGCAGATAGGGACGACCGACGCTATTATATTCGACATAAAAGTATCCTGCTTTTATTAAAAAGTGAATGTACAGTTGCTTCAGACTCGAATGCTCAATGATATCAACTTATAATAGTGGTTAATAATAACAGTTTATAGAAGTTTCATTAAGCAGTTTTCTCGTACATTGGCTCGAGTTTGTTGACATGAAATTTAAATTGGGATGTTGCCAGTAACATGCGAGTCATGCGTCCCGTATACAAGGGATGTAAGTAAACAAGCTGTAATAAAGAGGTGTACGTGTGAGCGGTAATAGGTTATCCTATGTGGCTTCAGAATCCCCTGAGCAAGGCTATCCGTTGATAACGTTATCTCGGTTGACTTGCGGCGGTGGCAATACAGCATTAGGCATCTTGTAGCCAACAGTATATGTCCGAAACACGAAGAGAATGCGTGAATGCCATATCTCTTGTTTAAAGACAAATTTACGTTCATATTCGTTTACGTCATGAACGAACAAGACTGTCAACTTTAATACGTAAGCAATAAAGGGATGAGATGATTTAAATCTTAAAATTTTACATCGCACTCGTAATTATTTAAAAAAACAACATGAATATTTTAGAGAATGTCTAAATTTTTATCCGTCTTATGTAAATAATCTTCCTTTGTTAAGCTGTCCAACACTATCGTATAAATAAATTATAGCAAATTTAAAAATACTACTTCTGTACTAAAAACTCTACATTTTTTTAAAAGCAATCATGTTATATTTGTTTGCAGCGCTCTACATTAAAAAGTAATCGCATTTCCAACATAACATTTTCTTCTACACGTAGGAGGATAGCAGGAAGGTTAGCCCCCCGTCGCCCTCCGCCCCCGAGGATGACACGGGAGGTCGATCCGGCCTACACGCGAAGAATTCGACCTTTATCTACATTTCACATTTTATCCCAGCATTAGAGAAGACATTTCTAGACTTTTCCCCTTGAATCGGATATTGCAAACGCGATAAACTTATTTGATATCATACTTGCAAAATGGTATTATTACTTTTTTAAAGACTTCTAGAGTTTATCTGATAATTTTCACTTATGTATTCACGCTTACAATATAGTTATACTTATTTCAATATATCCTTTTGTTAGCATTTATGCTTTTCAGCCCTTATGCTGTAATACATTATGTAAGTAGGTTCATTATATAACTATAGTTTATATTATGACAGATAACAGTTCAATCAATACCAAGATTCATGTGGCATCTTGTGCTATGGACACTCAGTATAAACCAGATAATATTGCTTAAAGATTATTGCTATGTGTTTTGTATGACGACGTTGTAAGTCCTTACAGATTAAGACGTGATTAATCTCACATGTGTGGTGACGATAAAGTACAAGATAATTGTGATATTGTTACGATATAAGCACGACAAGAACGGCCTTCTTAAATCTTACTCACCATTGTAAAATTCAAAAATATTACAACCATTATCTTTAGATCCTATTGCTTATTGTTGTAAGGTAATACTTAGTACATTTTATATTTAATAACAGAACTTTCACAGGTTCATTATAGAAACATACATGCATAATGCGACCAATATTTACATATAGACAAGTGATTTTCAGAAAGGGCTTCAAAGTCAGAATCCATTATAGAACATCACAAAATATTTAGAATAATTAAAACGAGGCTTAAAACAAACAGTTGTAAATTCAAAAGCTCCAAAAGGACTCTTTAAATGTTATATGCACTTCAGTCTACTTCGTTGAAATGATGCACGCGAAAGAGAAGACCTTAAACCATTCTCCACTGTAATAATTATTATATGAAAACTCTATACATAACTACAATGAGGATTTGAGGTACGAATATTAAACCTATAACCTAATATGAAGGTATAAATTACACATGCATTTATTTTAAATATGTACTAAATAAAAATCATATAAAGTTGTATAGTGATAAATTTTGTGAAATGTGTAATGTGACGGACATGTTTATATAATAAATATATAGTTATAAGAATTCCGCTTTTCGCTTCGAAAGTAAAGTAAAAGATTTATGATTGGATTACTATTTCAAAATTATTGTTATACCTAGTATACCAGAAAACCATCAATGAAGTCCGACACTCTCCTGACTAATTGGGAAGCTACTTAGCTTTGCTTTGAGAATGAACTCGGTCATTCTGCTTGTTAAAACATTTCTTAATAGTAAAAATTTTCTCATCAGGAAAGAAAGTTTTCCTACAAGATATCTCTTATATAGCTTGCTTTGTTAAAAACGGGTGGTAACTCGTTAATATACATTTTAAAATTATCAGATAAATATTGTTCAGTTCGTCACCTAAGTCTTATAATAGGCTGCAAATCCTACGTCATCTTTTAAAATAAGCGACATGGTTCTAGGTGCTATATCAATTTCTCCAGATAAAATCTTCACTGCTTTGATCGCACTTTTCGTACGAATGCTATCTAACATTGGAACGGTTTCTGTCACAAATAGACGAGGTTTCATTGTATCTCTTAATAGCCTGGTACACAAATATACAACAAAATTCATAAAAAATTCCTTTTCCATACCTACGTTGTGTAATAGTTCTAATCACTATTTCATAATTTTTCTTTTAGTTATGGACATATTAACAAGTGTTCCAAAAAAAACACTACGTGAATACGCCGGGTGTAATTTAGTCGATACGAGTAAAAGTCCAACGAAAACTACCGCCAAAAGAATATATAGTAAGATTTTTTAAACTTTCTTTCCACATACTGATCAAATTTGCGGATATCCATATTACATTATATTTATACTACCTGCGCCCCGCGGTTTCACCCGCGTAAGTCCGTATCCCGTAGGAATATCGGGATAAAAAATAGATGTTGGCCGATTCTCAGACCTACCCAATATGCTTACCAAATTTCAGAGGAATCGGTCAAGCCGTTTCGGAGGAGTATGGCAACGAAAACTGTGACACGAGAATTTTATATATATAGAAGATCTTTCATTTTTTTTTTAAATTAAATTTAAAATTATTTATTTATTTATTTATTTACTTATACAAGCATTAGTATTCATTAATTTAATTTATTCAAAACTGAAGTTATTGTTTGTTGAAGACGTTGTTTGTTTGATTGAACGCGCTAATCTCAGGACCGATTTCTGTTTGAACCTTTGCATATGTACCTATGTCACAGAACTCTAAATAAATAGGTAATTTATTTACGAGTTCTGTAACCTAGGTGATACCGGAGTGCTCTAGGCAACCATAGATTAGTAATAAACGGGTAATATATTTTGTTTGTGAGATATTCATAATACTAATATTTATTTATAGACATACGGAATTTAAAGAAAATCCATTTTCCTACCACCACTCATACGATGTGCCTCAGTAGTGTGCATTCATTGTTATAAGGACAAAGTATATAACCTGCATTCATTGCATCTGTCTAGATTGCTATTTGCTTGAGTACTGCATAGATGCACTACCACCTGCTATGGTTGCCTTATATGAATCGTTGTAGCCTGACACGTACAGATCCATGTTAACAAATAACAATGATACAGCAGATGTCATTAATGTGACTAACGTTGTAATGCAAGCATTACAGAGATAGATTTTAAATTTTAATGATTCAAGGAAGCTTATTTCTTGACGCGTATTTACATTGCTTTAATCAACGACACTAGAAATTTTTATATGCGTGTAGTCAATTACGAGAATCACTCAAAACAAACGTATATTAAATATCCATTTAAAAGAATACATACATCGTATTTTTACCGTATAAAATCTTGGTCTGTTTGTCAGTCGTTTTAACGACTGTGCTACAAAACTACTGAACTAATTTTGAAGAATTCACTGGCAGATAATGGAATACTCAGTCACACTACCTTATTAACATTATAATAAGGTAAGATTGGGTTAGTATTCTTAAACGAAACAATTATCTCATAATGTGCTCTCATTCGCAATTGCAATCGTAATGCAATAACCTGACAAGGGAGGGGACGTAGTCATTGTATAAATTATATAATTCGTAACGCTAGTTTAATTTTTAGTGTTAAGCATGTTTCCGTGAAATCCAATTTTTAGAGCTTACCCAAACAACTTTCGTGTTCGCGATTATAACAAAATATGAGAAACTAAATTCATATAAATCATTAAAATAATTGAAATAATTTGTCTATCTTAATATACATAAATTGTTACGTTGTTTATCCGCTCTGAGCTCCTAGACTACCCAACATATTTTAATCAAATTTGCGCAACGTGTGCAGTATGATCAACTTAGAATATAGGATAGTTAATATTATTTCAATTACGATAGACAACTACCCGGGCGGAGCCGGGGCGGGCAGCTAGTGCTCATATATAGTTGCATCAGATCTCTAGATTTTCATCTGCAACGTTATTTAGCGCACACGATTCAATATGTAAATATAACGAAGTGCAAAGCGCCTCAGCAACAAGCAACAAGTATTGCGAATCGTTAACATTTCAATCTTCGTTGCATATCCAATTTCAAGCTAGACCACTACTGTACTGTGTTGAGAAATGAGAATACAAAAACGTAACGTCGTGCTTTTAACAAACAATGCGCGGCCTAATCGTTGCAAATTAAGACAATGCCAGATGTAGTAGGATAAATCGAGGACATTGAACGTGCCGCAGATAATATAGCGCTCTAGTGTAGGATTCAGTGGCTTGCAGTAAAACGAGCAAGAGCTGGCGACAGCTGCATTGCAGCTGCCGGCGTCCGATGGCGATGTTACCAGGGCATATGCGAATTATTCAACCACTGTCTAACACATTATACAGGTGACATACAGGAGAAAAGTAATCATATTTAATCTTAAAATAGTAAGTAAATAAGGGAATGCTCGTTATAGGATTGAGTTCTTTACTTGCTTATTGTTTATGGTTAATAAATGTCGAAAAAAAGATGTAAAGACTGCATTATTGTTACGTAAGAATGTGTAATTAAACTGTGTGCTTAATTAACATTACAGTAATTTAAACAACTGCTATACGAATGTAATTTAGTTTTACACCATGCTCTCATTAAAATTGGATATAATGAAACTGAGATCTAAGCACTGATCGTCTATCGAAATTTTGTGAAAACACAGTTGCAGAATTTGTCTGCTGAACTGTATTAATTCAAGCTTCGCTACCTATTTATTATTTCAACCGCAATTTAATATGTAATTTCAGAGTACGGACTTCGTGCAAAACTTTTCAGTCAGCAATTCCTTCATCACGCCAACATTCAAGGCATTGCTTCCACGAAGCAACGACTATTTACGACAATTATCAACATACGTAGGCCCTGTTGCCGCTATATTTGCCATTTTAAGTGCTATCCATCGACCGATTAGATATGGACTGTATCAACTGTGAATTCAAACAATATCAAGATTCATCTTGTATGACATTATTGTCCTTACAATGTTATGTTTTTTAATGGAATATGTGATTTAATTTATCATATTACATCGACATTGTATGCTATAATGGCAATAATCATTATCATTAAATGTTTTGTCCACATTGTCTAATAGGTGTTAGGTTTACTCAGAAATATTAAATTATTTAAAAGTTGATAATCGAAACATTGTAATATAATGTCATGAATGTTAACCGATAATTATTATAAACAAATAAATTGTCGATTCATAATTATGTACATATTAAAATCTTAAAAAAGCAACTGACTAGACTACAGTACTCGCAGATCAGAGACGACATTTAGAACATAACTTCGATTTTGATCAGATAGACTTTTAGCGAATTTATCTCGGGTTTCACTAGCAACTATAATAAACGTAATAATATATTAATATATCGCGTTTATTTTTGTATGGACTAAAAATAAATTAATTATATTCTCTCTACCTCATTTACCGCCTTATAAAATAACAGCATAGCTCCTTTTCCCGCGCTAAATATTAGTAAGGCTTCTAGTATGAAAATAAAAGATATTTAAAAGACAGAAAAGTATTTTCTGTCACCGCTTCGGTTTTTCTCGGTTATCGTCTGGGGAGACGATTTACGTAATGACGGTTACGTCCTTGTTCGGTTTCATATCTTCCGCCTGGAAAAAAATTCCCACTAAATGGTAATAGTAGCAAAAATTCATGACGATTTTACGTTTATTGATTTACCTCGCATATAGGTAAAATACACTAATTTGTAAATAATTGGAAAGTCGGTGGCGCTACTGCATTCTAGATTTCTTTTTAGTAAGCTATTTTTTTGTGCTTTCCGAAATCCCTAATATTATTTTATAAAATTATGTGATTACTAGCTGACCCGGCGAAATTCGCAACACCATAAAACATTTTTTGTCATACATTCCTTATTTATTACCTTCGCAACCTAACCTGCTTTATTATTAATACACTGAAACTAAGATTATCAACAACGGTTCCGCCATTCACGGGTTGTAGGGTGATTAACGACCAGTAACTGATTTTTTATATGCAACAGTAATTGAATTTATATTTAGATAGGTTATGAACCTTCTGATTACTTTTTAAGTAAGCATTCTCGGCTAAATACTTTACTTTATTATTATTATTTCATGTGTTTGTACGTATGATTGCCACGACAAAGTCTTAATATGTATTTTAAAACGTTTGTAATATAAATAGCGTCGTGTGTATTAAATGTACTTTACATAAATCACCGCAAATTCAAGCAATTTCTTGCCAGTTTTGGTTCAATCGTTATTGCTTTAGTGGACAAATCATACCTTTTCATAGAACGCTTGAACGGATTTCGTCACCTTACAAAATGATGGATGACTTTATTAGAAGTTACTAGGAACAAAACTGATTTCTTATATCATTGTTATATGGATCCCAAGATCTATTAACCGTTAACGTTCTATTGATCTGTTGAATTCGTGCAAGCAAAGAATTAATAAGATAATTTTATAGGTGTGTCAGGGGCGGACCTGAAACTGGCATTGGCATGATCACGAGAACTTGTCTGTGCACTGACATGAAACATGGCTCTAACAGACTCATACCTAGCGCCTATGAGATGTACTAATTAGCCGTTTGAGCTCTAAAACACACGCTAATGTTGCATGTTAGATAACAGAATATTTCATAAAAAGATCTTCATAATTATTATTGATAGATTTTGAACAATTACGGTCACGTAATAAAAAAATCGTTTTATGTTACGTTAATACACAGCGACTCAGATAGTTAATTTACTTTGCGACGGCCTCAACGTGAAAGCAGCAGATTTAGCAAATCCTTGGAAGTCCCGGGTCGACCACTCCTGCGGGGAGCGCCACCACCCTACCGTCACCCACCCCCGACTTTCACTCTCTTGTGCGTCGGGGATCTCGACCCTGCTACGGCATTGAAACACTGTTAGTGCGGCCCCCCGAGCACGCGGTATTATGCCTACCGGTACCACGTTTAGGTGCTATTTTAGCGTAAATTGAATATAACGAGGCCGTGAGCAGTTTCAACGATGCGTCTAGGGTATACTAAGTACCATTAAGGTGGCGCACAATTTTAGGGCGTGCCGTGTGTTCCATAAGGGCGAGGATCGCGTGTGCCAATTTCATAACACGCAAAACACTTTGCTGGCGAAGACAACACCGGACGAGTGCCGGATCCCTCGGCAACTCTACACCGTGGTTCGTTCGTAAGCGTAATTTTCAAACTACATTTTGCGATCTTTGTTGTATTATGTTTCAGAATAAGAACGTCGGTTTTTGAAGTCACGCGGTGTTGACGTCGACGTCATTGTAACAACCAGCGTGGTCATACCTAAGAATTAACAGCTTAAATAGGTAAATCACGTTTACTACAATACGGACTAATTGTACTAACAATGTTCTATTCTGTTCTAAAAACGTATTCTGTGTTCTAAAGTTTGAAAAAGTTAAATAAAAGCCAAAACAGCTAATTCTTATTAAATGCGCGGTTGGAACTGCCGGTATTACGTTGAACGCGGCCTACGTAGATAAATCTAGTATATAAACGAGATGCGCAAGCATGTCCGTATCTTTATATACCCATACCTACTAAATAACATCGACGCAAGAGCAAAGCAAAGACGGAGCAGATCCCGAGGTCGGTCGCATTTGCGCTGTCATCGAAGTGAGTCCGCGACCCTATGGCTCTCGCGATAAGGCGCACATCGCCGCGCGCGCTTGCTGACCTCACCGTACGCCGACAAATAATAAATATGTAACACTGATAAAGCCGCAGAAGCGTTGACCGGCAAGTATTTAGGGATTCTTATTCACCATACAACGAACGGCTCGATCAGGTGGTCTTTCCTAGATAGACGGTATCGGAGATCATGTTGATACACATCAACGGCCTTTCCATGGTACCCAACTGTTGTATTCGAGACGGCGGACCGCAGCGCTTTCTAGCTAAACAAAGAGTGTAATCATGGAGGTAAATAACATGAAGGTCGCGTGCAAAACTTACCTGCGTGCGGGCGGAGATGGTGTCGCGCGCTGCTCGTACAACACTCGTGTCGGGTGGCGCGCGGCTGACTGGCGGGCAGCAGCGAACATCGCCGCGGCAGCAACGGCCCCCTCCCGCACCCCGCAGCGCGCCGCTGCATTCCGTACGTGTGCCCGGTCCCCGGAGCCGTCGGGAGAGTCGCCACTTGTCACCTCAAATAACAAGCAAATCATGATTGCTGCATGCCTAACCCGACGTCGCACCCCGGACTTGCACGCACTACACACGCCACCAGTCTTTAACCTTTGCGTGACCGTCACGACTCAAACCTACACGATGGCCTCGCTACCCGCCAACTATTCCTACTTATTCACACTGTTACTGTTCCTACTCATGTTTCCTCGACGATCACATAATAGAACGCCTTCAAAACATCCAAGATTATACTAATTAGCTAATTATCACTCACAGATTGCGAATAGAACAAATTATGTATGAGCTGGTTATTGTTAATTACCTACCTAATCGAAAGACGATACTAAGGTTGATTCTACGTGTGAAGGCGTTTATACCATAATGTTGTTATAGTTATACAAAATACATTCCATGAACTATCTTTCCATTTCTATTATTAAATGTAAGCAAGCGATATATTATGTCATACAATGAAGGGCGATTCCCATTATGTTAAACTCATTAACATTGTTTATATACGTCAACTCGAATTAGTTAATTATAAACTACATAAACTTGGAACCACAGTCTGTCTCATTTCCTACGCCTTGTAGGAAAGACGAAAAACAAGACACAATAATAACAATGGTTTATCTTCTTCTTACCAAACTAATATCATAATTAGTGTTTATGTTACAGTAAAAACCTGTTTCAAACGCGTTTTTTTAGTTAAAACTAGTTGTAACCTAGTGCCTTAATAAAAATTTGTTGTGACTAAATTTATAGTACGTTAAACTGCTTCTTTCGCAAACTGATTCGGATGAGGTTTTTTTATAATCCATAATTATTTTTTGTTTGAGAGGGAAACGCCCCAATGTCAATTCTGGCGACGGTTCAGACTTCAGAGTAACACGCTGCCCTTGTCTCTCCACTCCACGCTAACCTATTTTTATACTAAAAACTATATAGATTTACGTAGACGGTATATAATATTGATTATTGTTGATAAAAAACATATCGAAATAAAGAAGTATGGCTGAATAAGAGAGTAAAGATGTGTTGAGAATATAAAGGAAATCAAATAGAAGGATGTAGATAGATCTGTATTGCCTTTGATATTGACTTGACATTAATTACTTTTGACTAATATGTAATTTGAGCATAAGTCACGGCTAGTTTTAAGAAAAGCCTCAAGTTAAAAATACACTAATTAAGGTAAAAGAGTTATAATGATAATCGGGCTCTTAATGTAACTTACATACATTGTATTGTATACTCATAACACTTGTGATAATTTGTAGTTTTATTGAGAAGCGTTTAGTATGGATATTAATCGTATGTTATATCGCCAATTGAAGTAATATCAGGATAAACAAACTTATTATAACCTCTCTAATACACTTATTGAGAAGACATTGAAAAAGGTACTCGTGTATCTTTTTTTAAACTCAAGCACACTAACTATTCTATGTGCTTACATAATAATGAATTATAATGATTTATGTGATAAACATATACAATTTTTTTTTATTTCAGTGGTAAATAAACCTCAAAAGTATTACATTCAATACTAACTTAATTATCACCGGCACCTTCGTGCTCTAAGGGGCTACAACTTTATAGCAGTACGTATTTGAATACTTATTAGATTTGGAAGTTAGATATACTATCTATGTATCAGTCTATCGTCTAGATAGATGTAAACAGTCTCACGATAGCAGAGTAGCTCGACATCGACTGTGAAAATTTGGTAATTTTTTCGAACTATCCACTAGGCTTAATGTTATAACAATGATGTCGCAAATATTGTGCGAAAAGTTTCAAGCTTTATAATTTTTTGTTTACGTATTACATCTCTATTTAAATTTTTAAATCTGTGAATATAATGTATGTCTGCATGATAAATTTCAAAGGATAATATGTTAAAAAGTGAAGATAACACGAGGAATTTAGGTATATATATCTTAAATTAGGGCATCAAAAAAGTTTTTCACAATATTGTCAGTGATATACTAATGTTACGACGCAGATTCTCTCAATTAAAATTCAAACTCGAGCATTTATCTATTCCATTACACTAGTCTTCAGAAAGCCCTTTGAAACGTCAAAATAAACAATGTAATATACATTGTTGTAGAAAAGTTTATGGTAAAAAAAATCATTTGAAGAAATTGAGATAAAATGCTCATCGCGTGTATTACAGCACTTTTTTATATCTTTTATAGTTTAGGTGGTCTGTTGCGGGTCTGTTTCAAGTTCTCGAGTTTCCAAAAATATAATATAAATTATAGCTTATGTGTTGCCCATACTAAGTGAAGTATGTAGTGATTATAGTACAAAGAAAGTCGCTTTTTCTGTCCCTGTGTCTATGTATGCTTAAATCTTTAAAACTGCACAACGGATTTTGATGGGGGTTTTTTTTATAGATAGAGTGATTCAAGAGGAAGATTTATATGTATGATAAGATCTATTAAACTACTCCAAATTAACGCGTGCGAAGCCGCAGGCAAAAGCTAGTAATACTAAAGTAATTCAAATCCGTCCAGTAGCTCTGGAGATTTGCGTGTTCAGACACATTTTTTTTGGATTCGTGCTCTATTGCTGTATTTAAGCCCTTTTTAAAATTTTTTATACATAAAATGATAATAATTATTTATTTAATATTATTATTGCATATTTTACTCCTTGCTTCATGCAATTTCCTTCGCGCGGTCTGGTTACTAGCTAAAGTAGCTTTTTAAAATAAATTAATTGAATATTTAAAATTTCAGTTTTTAAGTATGATTAATTTTATTTTGTGTCTACCATGTACTGGTGAAACATTGTATCAATAATTTTATAAACATTGTGTAACATTTTAAATATATTGCTTGGGGATAACATTTTATAGATAGCGCTGATCATCAAGTAAATCATTCAGGATGTGAACTAAAATTGGAGAAAAAATCCAAAAAAAATAATTCAAAGTTTGATACCTATAGCTATCTCATCCATATTAAATAACATTATTCAAGAAAATATTCCGAGTGAATTAAAATTTAACACAAGCGCCATCTATTTGTTTCTATTGGAATTATTAAGATTCTGTCTAACCTTACGCATTAATTAATCGCGTTTAAAGAATGTTATGAATAAATCTTTAAATGGCATCAAATGTCAATGCAATAATTTAACATAATATATTTCATCCAATAATATCAATTACGATGTTATCTATGAGGTGAATTTTGAAGTATGCAAACACTGTTAAATTATATAGAGCTACCAATTTTGTTTAATTGTGTTTGTTACCTTTTTCCCTGGCTGCCTGGAGAGTAAGTTATAAGGCTGCCCAATAAGTTGTACTCTTTCTATTTCTGTAAGTAGGTGTTAAAGTTTCCTATGTACAACTGTATTAGAGTGTTAAATAAATAAATCATTTTTCATCAAATAGTTTGCCTCCTTGTGTAGAATTGAAAAAAAAGACGCTTCGATTTCACTTTTTTTTTTGATAGTAAATTTCTAATTCAAATGCGAGATATTAAATTGACTTGTAAGGTTTTGCCTTCAACTGCATTGCTAATCTTTATTCTAAGGCGCGAAAATATTGTAGATAAATGTTCATTATATCAAAATTTTCGCAATATTTATTTTAAGATTACATTACATGACTTATAATTACCACACATGCATTCCTAAGTTCTTCCCTTGCGTTTTACACCTAATTGTAGGAACTAGATACATACATAGGTACTTCTGCGTGTGCGTGTGTGTGTGTGTGCGTGTGCATGCATGATAGAGTGTAGATTTTAATTTTCTTATGTTTGGTGACATCAAAAATAAATATACAATAATATTGTAATGTTGTTAAGAGAAATATTATTACTAATATATAAATATTATACTTGTGTTTTAGATTGGCACCAGAGAGAGCCTAGTGTCATGAACACCACCATGCTACGAGGGGTAATAAAACATCAGATTTCAAGCGTATTCGGCGTAGGTATATAAGTTGAAGCAAAAGAAGAAACTAAGTCTAATCTACACTAATATTATAACAAGGAAAGTTTTGTATTTTTGTATGTTTGTAACGTTTTCACGCAGAAAACCAATGGACCGACTTTAAAAATTCTTTCACCATTAGAAAACTGCAGCTTAACTGAGTGACATAGGCTATATATATATATGTACAACGGGCGAAGCCGGGGCCAATAGCTACTTAGTAATAAAATTCACAACAGATGGCAGCACTTGTTCATGATGCTTTCTTATATTAAGTTTCCACAGAAAATTACATTTACGCTACAGCTAGTATTCTATACCAATTTATTGTTTATGACACCGACTATTCGATTTAAATATGTAATTGTTGTTATTAGATAACTGTATATACCTATTTGTTAAAATCTACCACAATATATATATATATATATATATGTTATTATAATCCGTTTTCGTCAGAATCTGTTTTAACTTGGTATAACTAGTTGTAACGAATTGGCTTTGTTATATCTCGGTTTAACTGATGATCGAAACCGGCAAACCGCGTAACTGTAACATATTATACAATCTATTCATATTTTCGGCTATAAGAATAAAGAAAATATAAGGGTCCTAAAGGAGTAAGTACCTGGAGATTTTATTTGTATCAGTCGCAACCAGACAAATAAAGCCATTTGTCATTAAAGTTACTCTATAGTGCTCATCTTTAGTGACTGGTTTTGAAGAAGCTTTTGTTAGACTTTTTACTACGTGGCTCATTATTATGAAAAACAAATATAGGAATGAAAAAGTTTTTCAAATTTAACCTTAGATATTACTAGCAATGCTAAAGAGAAGAATTCATCATATCCAAATTGAAATTTAGGTCTGACATTTCGTATTATGTAGATTTGATTCTGGCTTTTATCTTATTCTTAAGATAAAGAAAAAGAGGGATAAATAAAACATAATTTTATCGATTTTTTTTTATTTTATATACAAATATAAATTTTCCCTTACGTCATAAAACTTATACTATGTTTTAAACTTATTTCCTTATACTAGTCTGTACAAATTTTGTACGATGGTAAGGGCAGTGCGTGCGGAAGAGATCGCAATTTGTCAACAAAATTATGGCGAGTGCTTGAATAAATACTGTGCTGTCCTGAATAAATGGATTAATGGATGTTAGCTATTTAAATAGAGATGTTAGAATAAAGAGCTAGATAGAAAAAATCGAACGGATTTCGCTAAAATGTAAAGCGGTGTTTCTTAGAGAATCACAGACGAATGCCTCGGTTGGTGCTTCCGACGTAGTTGAGGAGCTCTTCAGAGTCCTCGCAAACGAAAGGTTTTTCGTGGTAACAGGCAACGTCGTGCCAGGCGATGCCATCATTATACACATTGTTGAGAACGCTGAGGCAGGATTCGGTTGTACCGTTGATGTCATACTCGGCGTTGTCAGGTTGACGCTGTTTCTTGTGTCCAGTCTGAGACCATGGGTTGTATCCCCAGCCGTTGGGGATCTGGAAATATTAATTGTATTAAAAATGTATTTCTGTTATCGTTTTTGTTGTGCTCCATTATATATGCAAACATTATCTGTTATCAAAACTACAATCTTGATTACTTTTATATTACAGTTGCAAGTTACAATAGTTTTAGATTTGTATTTAAATAAGAATTATCTAAACTAAAAGTATATTTTAATTTGTTGGTTAAAAATAACAAACCTGGTTTGTTGGTGATATCCTTTCCCTGTTGGCAGACCAGAACCATCCTAAGAGATTCTTTGGCTCAAGATCTCTACGCGATTCGCAACCTTTGAAGTCGCACAAACGGCCAGATGTCCAAATGTACGGTACATCATCTGTAATAAGAAGTCATTAATTATGCATGCATTCGTAACAACTTCAACCGTTCTGTTTACTTGCTGTATTTGGAATAAGATTTGTAAGCTTTGGTAATAATTTGTAAACAAAATTCCTTGAACGACTTAAGCAACTCACAGTTAACATCGCAACTATCTTAACTTATAATTAAGATGTTATATTTTTTTAATATTTTAACTGTAAGGTTATATTGCGTTTCCTAATGAGTTCTTACTTTGCTGAATAAGTTTGAAGATCAGATTGTTTTCTTCCTGGGTTTCCATTGAGACGAGGTCCATGCAGTACTCGCGGCAGATGTTACGTGCGTCCAGCCAATCTACCTTCCTGTTGGCAAGGGCTGGAACATGGCCACTGTAGAAGTAGTTGTGTCCACGGTAGGTAAACTCTTTTGGTCCTGTAAAAAACAATTTTATTATTATTATGTAAAATTTTGTGTGTTCAGTGTGTGGTGGAACATTTAAATGGCTTTTATTTACCGTGTCACGTATAGTTAGTTTTTCATGCAGCAGCACGTAAATGAGAAACAACGTGACGTATTTATTGCATTGGTATATAAGGCTGTTGATTATTATTAACTCCAAAACTTACACCGATCATCATACGATGCGATCGTAACTGACTTGGAAATGCATTGACAAGGTTACACAACAACGTGACCTCACGCAAGCGAGAAGCAATGGCATAAATAAATAACTGAATAACAATTTAACAGCTAGAAGCAACTATGAACGTATAGCTTTGCGCTGTGTCGACCCTCAGATAGCAGGTCATGTACCCACTGAGCGACCGAAGCACAACCACGGTCATGACATTGAAGTTTTGTGGCCGAATTCAGTAATCGTGCTAAACTGTGACCAATGTGTCGAAATACTTTGGAGGAACTCGACTTTACATAATCGACGGTCCGTCCGACCTTTCCGTATTTTGTAATAGCGTCTGGACATGCATTATCGAACCAAAATACTCAGTACTACGCACATGAGGAGGTAATAAGAAACTTTTTGCTGATCCAATGACTTCGGTTGACCGCATATTTTAAGAATTGATTTGAAACAACTTTGAGGATACCTAAGTAAGTTAGTATATAAGTAAATTTTTATAGGTATGTAGTATATACTCATATTAATAAAGAGATATACCGATTCCAGTTACTGTAGTAAGAGTTCGGTAATTTTATAAATGAAGTCTTTGTTACCCACATTAACAGTACTGGTTACCTATATTGAATAAAATTACTTCACACCACATTTAAAAATTATTTAAATATTTTCGATTTGACCCTAAAATCTCACTAAAAAGTTTAAAAAATAGTTTTATAATCAGAGACTTGATATATTACGTAATGAATCGTGTATGTTATATTACTGACTATCCAAAATATAATTAAAAGCAGTGCGTGCCTTCACCCACTGTTTAGTTTGTATAACTACGAATATCTATATAATAAATCATTGAGTATTTTATGAGTAGAAAATTAAAATGACAAATGCGCCAAAATTAATAACATTTATTCGTACTATGTACGTACATACTTCTTATCTTACTTCTTACTAATATTATAAATGCGAAAGTTTGTAAGGATGTGTGTGTGTTTGTTGCTCTTTCACGCAAAAACTACGGAACCGATTGCAATGAAATTTGGTACGTAGACTGCTGGACAACTGGAATAACATATAGGTAACTTTTTATCCCAAAATCCCTATGGGATACGGACAAACGCGGGTAAACCGTGGGGCGCAGCTAGTAATCCATAACTCGAATCGAGATGAGCGACGCGTGCCATCTTTGATCCGAACGGGGCGAGTGGATCGTCCGTTATTTGCTTCTAACTTCCAACCAGGCCAAGGTTCCTCAGCCGGATGTACTTTTTATATCTAAACACCTACGAGATGGCGCTAATTTTTATTCAAATATACAACACATAAAACTTTGTAAATAACGTCATTATATTGATAATGATGCAGTTTATAAGCATATAACAATATTTAATTATGCCTTTACGTATAGCAAGTTAAATTTTTTGTATTATTACAAAATGACAATAGCATCGAGTGATTTGTTAATATGTTTTTAATATTAACACTTTTTAAAAGAAAGAAAGATCTATATAGGTAATCTGGTGCCTTCACTTTCTCACATTAGACTTTTTCGACTTTTTATAAGATTTTATAGTATGACGTCTCGCAGAAAACATAAACCTATCATAAGAAGCTCATTCATACTATAATGAATGTTTGCAAAAAGTTGTGAAAATCCCACGCTAGAGCTTCAGTCGGGTGAGTTGCTGATAGCTTATGTAACTTTCAATTTATTGTGCCCTGCAAAAATCTGAAAGTCATCACGAGAAATACTTATCTATAACAGTTCATAAAAACGACGATAAATTCAGTGAGTAGGTGTGTCGATTTAGATAAATACTATAAATCTCTCGATAACTGCTGATGATGCCATTTATCTATTGACGATTTTTGAATTGATAAAATACCACTATCCATAAATAGGCAAATTTATTACAAAGGCTTTCAAAATAATAATTTATGGCACCATTTAAATTGAAAGTATTATAACAATCAATTTAAACTTCGAACGAGGTACATACGAACAAATATTACAATATCGTTTAATTGTAATGGGTTATTACTCGGTTACTTCGTTGTGTTGGACGATTATTGCGAATGAGGGGACCTTGCCGCACCGACAGACAGATGTGTGAACTGTGATTGTATGCTGATCAAGCACATTCACAATGGAAATATACAAATAATTTGTAGTCTTCTCACGGGGCCTGACAGCTACCAAGCATTGTTTCTTTAAACAATATTTGGGTACGTTCGAAATGGTCAAGTACATAATATTCATCGCGAATTAAAGGTATTTTGAAATAAAACATCCTTGTAGATACACTCAATCACTTTCAAAGCTAATGTTTAATAAATCCTGTCCAATACATCGGGTTGCTACCATAAATGCTTATTATCCTCTTTATGAGTAATCACATTATTTAATAGTTTGCCTTTAATTTAAACTAAATACCTCATTTAATTTAAATCTAATAAAATTCGCAATAAACTAAACATTCAATATGGCTAAGAAATAAGACTTGTGTATAAAGTATTATATATCCATCAGATGCATTTATTCCATGAATCAATTCAGCAGCTCATTATAATATGTATGTTTTATCGAAATGAATTCTAAAGGTTTTAAAGCGCAGTTGGCATAATGATAGATGCCTAGCTGATAGTTATTTTGAAAGCCTTTGTACTCTATTGATGATTTACAACCTTTACCTTACCTTTAGAGAACTGACGAAATAACCATCGATAAAACACGCTTACAATTAAATTGAAGGTTGAAAATGTTAAACTTTAGATGGCATGCAGCAAGTTTATAAATTAACTTAATACGTGTACGATTAAGATAGGAATTTTCAGTTATTATCAGAAATAAACCTGATAAAATTCTAAAAATACAATAATTTCTTCTGTTTTTCACATCAAATAAACATCAAAATACATATGTAGTAAAAAGACATAAGGAACAAATACCAATTAGTGTCGATTTCCAATGTAACATTTCTACAATTACGTATTTTATTAACTACATAATATACAAAACAATTTTCTCTAGGAAACGTGGAAGCAAATTTGTCTTCCATGATAGAACAATACGTATTTGTTATGGTTTACGATATGAGGTGAATTTCTACAATGTTTTCGTTCACACAGCGTGAAGTGCACACAATTTCCCGTATACAATTTAGATTTCTCATGAGTTTTGAGGCGCATAATATGAATTTAAATATGGACCTTAACCATACATGGTGCGCAAGACTAAATGGTAATTAATTTATCGCCGCCCTTGCATTTATTACGTTTCATTATAATATTAATTAGAAAGTCTACGCACGATTCATCCGCATGCATCTAGATACCTAGTTCCGTAAACTTAAGACTGACTAGTAATGTTTGTTTATTCAGAGACGAGTACCTACAAGCTGTTAAACTGTTGTCGAGTTGCACACAGTTGAGATTTAAAATTATTTAGATGTATTCTTTCTACTACTTATTTGCCTCTTTTGCTGTTATTATTTATCGCAATGAAAAAGTGAAGTCGCGTGTCGCCTAATGGGGTATGGGGTATGGTAATCAGACATTAATTAATTTCTATATTTCTGCGCCTGATGTTACTGGTCATTTTTTAACTTATCATTAACTTTACTTATACATTATTCTAGACTCGCCATATTTCAGCTAAATTAGTCAAGTATTTTGTGCGTTTGAATTACTTCGGAAATATCCAAAATCTACATTTATCTTCTCATCTACATGTTCAACTAAGAGATTATTTGAACAGGATTATGATTCAGAATAAGCATAAAAATTCTTATCTTTGATATTACAATTAAATGTTTGTACTCAGAAAAACCACCAACAGTCGTAGTATCAGAATTTGACAACTTCAGTGCCGATGAAAATCGGATCACACTTTACGAATACCATGTGCAACCTTAACATTTACAAACCCGTTTTATTATTCTCATTACATGATTCATTCATTTTCACTCTCGTAAGTCGTAACCATTGTGTAATGATTTTCACCTAGTAAACAAGCGTAAGCAACTTCGCTTCTTAATGGGCTAATGGCCCTTTGTATGTTGTATGTTTGCAGCGTAAAAGACCTAAAGATAAAGCAAATATTCTGTGATCGTTAAATTTGTAGATATTGGTAGAAGTAATTGAGGTCGTTTACTATCACAAGAAAAATATGAGTTCATTTAAATTAACAATCTAATATATAAAATTCTCGTGTCACAGTTTTCGTTGCCATACTCCTCCGAAACGGCTTGACCGATTTTGATGAAATTTTTTGTGCATATCGGGTAGGTCTGAGAATCGGCCAACATCTATTTTTCATACCCCTAAATGATAAGAGTAAGGCAGAACAGCGTTTGCCGGGTGCAGCTAGTAATATATATTATAAAAACTATTTACAGTTCTTTGAAATATGTACCCGTTTTAATAATGTGTTTTGTAATGTTGATAATGTTTAGAATGTAGAATTACAAAATTGCTTGAGGCTGGTGTCTGTAGCAATTACTACTATACATAGATAATAATCGCCGTCGCAATCGCTGTCATCTACAATCCTTATTTGTTTAGCAATTTAAATATTAAAGTTACTCACTGCTCGCGCATTTGTCGGGTACTGGAAGGGAGAGGAAGCGGCCAGGCTTCTGGGCAGCTGCCAAAGCGGCCAACGCTGCGGCGCACGCCACAACCAACCACGCCTGCATCTGGAACAATCGATTTAAGTTAATATCATCGTGTGATACTGCAAGAAAGTGCATGCACTATACACAAAAATAGGCTTCTTACTATTTAATATTTATAGCTTTTGCCTCAGCATTAAATTGTGTATTCTATTGATTACTTCATGATTTATATTATGATTCTATTTTAATAAATACTAAATTGCATAAATTTTGTAGTTGCCGAGTTATTGCTGCATAGCTGGAAACTTTTATACTTTACGTTTTATATCGCATAAAGTATAAAGCTCTACCCACTTATTAATTGGTGTTTATAATGCTACACACTTAGAAAGGGACTTAATGGGCATATCGATACCGCTGAATTTCTTTTAGTAAGATAAAAATAAAAATCTAACAATAAAATAATAAATTCCGTCATTTAATTATATACCTACAATTGTAAAGGTTCAATAAATTACCATTAATGTACTCTAAACTACAGATATGCGTTAGAATAACAATAATATTTGACATAGAAATTAACGTATGTTAAAGGTCAAGAACGTAGTAAAACGAACATACTGAAACGCACGGTTGATGCTACATCTACGAAAGAATCTCTGTCACATGACCACACCCGATAATCCATTCCTATAATTACTATAAACAGATACAAGACTGGTTCAGTCTTCCAAGAATTTGTTACGTAAGCGTAATGGGATCTTTTTTAATTACGTATAAATATGCCTGATACCTGAAGACGGTCTTTAAATGCCAACGAGGTTAATAGATATTTAATAGGCCGTCGGTTCGTACAGTGATGAGCTATCGAATGAGCCTCATGCTTGACTTTTAGAACATCTAGTGTCTACTGACGAAACTTTGTTTAACTAATCTAATCTTAATAGGCTTGTAAATATGTGCAGCCTGATGAAGGGCTACCAGTTTTTAGAATAGAACATTCTGGAGCAACAATCAAAGAATCATTCAACTAATTAAATATGTACCATTTAAAAATTTAAGTTTATTTGTATCTTTACTACTATCAACATTGAAGTTTACAACATTATAAATCCATGCATTTATATAAGATTAGGCTTAACGTCTAAATGAAATCAATGAAAAGCTTTAGCAATAAAACCCACGAAGTGAACAATGATTTATATTATTGAATTATCATTCAAATATCCATAATGAAGGAACCGGCAGCTAATTTTAGCATCCAAGTGTGAATTGCTTGGTAAAAAAGTTGTTTTATCTCACATTCATGTGTTATAATATATAAAGCCCTCATCTCGTATGTTAAGATGTAGATAGCGTCGTTTTATTTGTTAAGACATTGATGAAGTGGCGTCGCGTTGTTATCATTACGTAAGTGGCCGGCCGGTCCACGCCCCGGAGTCGCTTCAGGCGACACAACATGACTACAAACATAATAACGAAACACTTCGACCTAATTTATAAACAGGCGTAAAGTTTAACCGTGTCACAAGCCGCGTGACATAAGTAAGCAATCAACGATTCTCTCTTTTCACTTCGCTTATTGTATTTTAACGAACGATGTTCGTTAGGCATGAAGCCTTGCTCTGTAAACGTCAATAATACGAGTATAATCTGTTGACTAAAGTAATACGATGCAATCAACGTATGCTAATATAGACTTCATAGTGTCATCTTACGAGCACAAATGGCGTGATCAAACACCCGGAAACAGGTGTTGTCAGGCGGATTGCGAAGGAGTCAGATGGTATATGGTAACCTTGACACGCTAAACGACTCTTAATGTGTGTAGGTAATTGTACTAAGGAGTTAATTACCAATCTAACCATCGATATAGCAAGATCACGTCATCGTGACAGGTAAGGGTCGATTTGTTTGGAGTGTTACTTATTGATTAATAGCTTTCTGCCCGCGGCTTTGCTCGCGTAGTTGCAGGAAAGAAGACCCGCGGTTTTCCTCGCATGATCCCGTTCCCATGGGATTTCCAAGATAAAAACTTTCCTATGTCCGTCTCCTGATTCTAAGCTATCTCTGAGCAAATTTTCAACCAAATCGGTATTTGCGTTCTTGAGTTATAAATAGTGTAACTAACACCACTTTCTTTTATATATATAGACTAGCTGCACCCGGCAAACGCTGTTCTGCCTT
>NC_052102.1:7676923-7680020 GCF_012273895.1 Zerene cesonia | reverse complement strand
CCTTAATTATTAAATAAAATATAATCTTTTTGGCCACTTCGCTTATAGACTCGAAAACGAAATATAAAAGCTAATTATAAATAATGATATATTCCTCATCCAGTAAATAAGTCTATTCTTATTTATTTTTAATTAAACGGTTCACTATTATTATAACGAATACCTAAACCATATTAATTTATCAAATTACAACATCACAGCGCGTTGATGTCGTTTACGCCCGTAAGATGTCTATCGGCATTTATTTCTGAAGCAATCAACTACTGATCAAAGATCTTTAGGAGTCAAGTCAATCATATGGATGGAACATTGCATTGTCATTAAATATATTATTAGTGTCATAATGATTTAGACCTGAGGATTGGGGATCAGCTATTTGGCAATTGGCAACCCAAAAGCCGTTTTGCAATGCACGCCGATTAAATAATAGGTTGCGATAATATTTGATAGATGTCATCATGAATTGTGTCACGAGGCTTTGTTTATTTATAATCATAACACACATATTAATGGTATTGGCAATGTAGTAATATAATCGGTATAACAAGGGTGGTGCTGGTGAGGAATACTTAATAAATTACAGACTGGGTCAAATATTCGTCGTATATACAGATATTAAACGAATATTGAGTATATGTTGCAATATTTCTTGTCTTTAATGAATTATTATAAATTTATGATAAATTTATAGTTCCTATTAGGATACACAAAGTGTTTAACCTTGATTAGGAATGGAGATATAAACTTATTTTTTTCTAGTACATGCGTTCTATATGTTTGTTCCGCTTTTATACGGAATACACGGACTTCCGCCTTTGTTTTTCTTATACGATAGTACTTATATCTATGTATGTCTTTATGCATCAGCTTAATTCCTTAAACGATATAGCTCACTATAATGATAATAAAAAAATAACTATTATTCATTTTCTAAAAGCTTTTTTCTGAGCTTATGCGCAATATTCCTTATATTAGTATAAGGTACTGGAACTTTCGCCAAGCTAGTGGAGTTTTTATTGCTAACAAATGTAAAACCATATCTGGTCCGATAAACAACGCTGATCACCTATTTGCCCGCAAAGAAAATTGTTAGGTCTCACTCCTCATACAATATGTGCTTTCAAATAACGTGAAGTAAGTACATATGATATTTTAACATATATATATACTTTTGGCCCATCTTCACGATAGCGATAGCGTACAACCACAGTACATCGCTCAGCAGTCATTAATAACAGTATCATAGCAAATTGAATTCACGAGTTTTTAGCGTCAGGTAAATTGCATGCAGCATGAACTAAATGACAAGGTGTTTCACCAGTCGCCTATCACGAGTCCTCGTGTATCTACATTCAACGATCACCATTAACAAGTTCCCATGTTTTTTGTTGTTTTGCAACAATTCAACACCGTTTCGTATATATCTTTAAAATGCAGTTCTGTGTACTGACATGGTTTCTTATTGCTTTTACTTTGGTTTTGTTTTATTTTTGTGCGTAAACTTTATACTATTTTTTTTTCAAACAATTGAAAATTTATTACAAAACCATGCTAGAGATGAAGGTTTTAACAACAATAAAAACACAATATAGTAATGCGCCTTCTACGGTCTGTCTACAAATTTAAGAAGCGTTTATAATCATATTACGGCCATTGTATAATTAAAAAATTATAATGATTCATTTTTTATATTTTTATATGATGGTGCTAAATTGGAATTTAAAAGACAGTTAGCATTTATTTGACAGATTTTCTTACGTATGTTACGTTGGATGGTAATAAAGTTTCTCTTGATGATGAGGAAATAGCAGTATCGTATACGCAAATGACGGGTCAACTATGACCAGAATATAAATAAGGGGTTTGCTAAATCGTTGTCTTTTTGTCTTTAACTAACTGTATTCAAATATCTATGGACAGTTACGATAGGTTCCTAAAAATCTTAATGCTTGTCACGTTACAAGAAAGAGCGATTTATTGGTATTCATTCATTGTTAATTATAAATGCAAATTTTAACAATTACAGATTTGGATTAAATAATAAGACGCTTTATGCAATTGAAATGACTGATATATTTAGGTTTATGAGTCAGTTACGATACCATTATAAAACATGACCTGGTACAACAAACACGATAAAATACGAGTGGCATCTGTTGAAATAGTCTTCTTGTTCTGTACAAGTTGCATTGAAAGTGGAACGATCTTAAACAATACGTGTAAAACATATCATATTCCTTGTATGATTATATTCCCATCATAGATTGATAATACTGGTACATAATCTGATAATTTTTCGACAAGCATGTTTAATATCGACAGATTGGTTATCAAAGAACACGACGACGGATGGACGAAGTTTAAGGCAAACTTTTGAACGAGGTAGTTAACTGCTATTACAAGATTGCTTATGACCGCTCAGATTAGAACCCGTATAGGGATGTGAATGTTAAAAATGTAATTTATTAAGAAGATTCATTTGGCAAGGTTTATTGAGTGTACAGAGTGGCTCACGATGCCGCAGGATCGTGATCGAGTCTGACGGATGGCCGGCCTCGAGCCGCTTGCAAAATCCCGTGGAAATGCATTGTGCCTGAGCCTCGCTTGAATCCACGATTTGTGCAATAGACTCGTAAATACAATGATGTGCTCCGGTAATGGTCATCTTGACATTATCGTGTGGTATTTCGATATATTCTGGTATTTGTTTATAGCTATTTGAAGCATTGTGCGGCAGATGAACCACCGACTTATAACCTCTGCAACTATGTCTAGTTATATATTATTTAAATAGAATTGTATCTTTATTATAAATTATGTTGAAGAGTACATTTTGATATAGAGTGAAATTGATGGCATTGTTTCTCGAACAGTCGCAGTATATGAATCACATTGACGCAAGTACACATGATCAAAGAATATCAAGGAATTATCTAACAAGTTGCTCAGAATACCTGGCAACCGGTATCTATACATGTATATATCTATCTATCTATATGTATCTTATGCATATTGTTTGCATACGATGCGAACAAACACATCGAGATGGATTTTGAATAGTAATTGATGACGTTTAGATGACAATTAGTGCTTTATA
>NC_052102.1:7600729-7675923 GCF_012273895.1 Zerene cesonia | reverse complement strand
TAATTAGCTTTTATATTTCGTTTTCGAGTCTATAAGCGAAGTGGCCAAAAAGATTATATTTTATTTAATAATTAAGGGCATTTTATTAGTTTCCGTCTATTTATGCTGGCATATATTATTTATATAAAGAGAGAGATATATATATATATATATATATATATATAAATTAAATTAAGTGCATAAATACTTCTTTGATTATATTCCTATATGTTGTTTTTGAAATAAACATTGATATTTATATGAATAAAAAATTATCCAGAATGAAATATCAGGCCCTGTTTTAATTATTATATACTGATCGTCAATAACTCGTCAACGTCAACTCGTCAATAAAAAAATATACTTAATATTGGCTCTAATTAAGGAAGTACAAATAGTTTATATATAATTATCAGCACTACGCAAAAAGTATGATAAAATATTGAATGAAAAAAAATCTAATAAATATTGAATGCACACATCTACGACCCCGCTTCAAATTTGCTTATGTTATAAAATAAACGCTCTCGCACATAATTATTACCGTTATAAATGTTTTGGCGAATCTCACAGAGCAGTCCAAACTAATTTAATTCGTGCTTTTAAATTGCAGCTTAAGTACACATACAATGAAGTCACATTATTTCTATTGTAATTACAAGGTCGTTTTGAATGAAGACTCATACGTATCTCTACATCTATTATAAAGCTCTGGCACAATAGCGTCTCTGAACAAATTCCACAGATTATACAATAAGAATAGAACAGAAATAATGTGCTCATTTATAGTTTCGTAGTACCCTTGAACCATTGCTTAACGTTTGACCTGGTGTATGCCTAATGTATCAGATACAAATGAGAAATACTTTTAGGTTAAAATTATCTCTTATAACTTGATATGCATTTTTCTCCTTCGTTTTAAATTTATCATATTTAAAAATAAACGGTCATCAGTCATGTTAGGATATCAATATACGTTTATAAATTTCTCTTGCTAATAGTTTAAAATATAATACTTTTTGATAAATTAACTCAGACTAAGGATTAAAGACCAGGTTTTTATGGTGAGTTGTGTCATTTTGCATATTACATTTCGCATCTGTCATACACGACTTTTATTACGATTTAAAAGCAAGTATGTTATATTGTCCAGGTTGAAGTGGTATATAAAGGGACAACGTACAATTAAATTGATAAGTCGTAAGATTATTCTATTTCTCGCTTGCTATGTAACACCAGTACAAAAAATGTAATTTCACATTTTTAACAATCGAAATTCACTCATTATGAAAGCATTGTAGCTGTGTTTACATTACATTATATCAAAATAAAAAAAAAAAATAGCTAAGAATCTTTTATTTGATTGTATAATGTATCGTCTAATATTTAAATCATGCAATAAAGCGAAAAATCCATGGCATTTTCATTGATATTTATGACAGTACAGTGTGTTATAAATGTCGATATTTTTCACTAAAATTGATATGTTTCAATAAGAGAAAATTGAATTAAACAACGATCTTGTATAAATTCCTCACATAACCAAACACATTTGAAAGTGGTTCTGGATTAAACGAAAGTGGTCCAAGTCAACGTAGGTGAGGTCAATGGTTGTTAGGAACCGAAAAATAATTCAACAAAAACTGCCAAAAATTACATATTCCTTTTTTAATTTTATCAATATAATTTATTCCAATGACAATTATTATTGACCTAGACCAATTTACTTTTATGAATACGAATAAAGTTTGTAAGATTACATATCTATTATTCTAGAATAACTTATTCATTATTCGTTCAAATTCTTTACTTGTATTAGAAACAAAGGAAAAAGCTGCAATATGAATATAATGAATACGAAGAAGAATTAGCTAGGATCAATCAGTTCAATGACTTTTCAAAAATGAGAAAATCATATATATCTCGCCGGGCTTCTCTATTTTTAACCAAATGCAAATAAGTATGTTTGTACGAGTATCTTAATTACATAAAATTAAGAATTCCTCCATCATTCTCACGCATATTATAAACTTATTAAAATTATGTTTTTTAATATAGATAAATACCTATATTTTTTAATAACTGAATTAATTTTAAGAGCCAAGGTCAGTCATAATCATTTTATTAGTATCAAATCGCGACCGGTTTCTAAGTTTAAAAACGTTACATTACTTAATTTTATGTCATATAGGTATTTGAAAGTATACATCGAGTATAAGATCAATGGACCTTCGAAGTATTATGAAATTTGACTTTGATTAAATATTGACCACTGAGACTAATTTCATACAGATAATTTAAACACAGAAAATTATAACATTTAATTTCAAAATAAATGGTGTATTTACATATCAATAACAAAAAATTAATCAAATAACACCATTCTACTTACAAAATTATATTTTACTATAAGTAAGTATATATAAATATTGTATAAAACATAAATAAATAGCAAAATAAAAACGTATACGACTAAAAACATATACGTTGCATGTGAATATTATGGAAACCACCAAGAAAAGGGCTTTATTATTTCAGCAAGACAGTGGCGCAATTTGGCTTGACACACATACAGTACGATTTTCATTTAATCTGCACATACTACCACAATTTTTAGGACTGTGGTCGATATCATCAGTTTTAACTTATTTAGTGGTCTACGTATGAATTAAGTTTAAAAAACGCAAAACACAGATCATAAAATTCTCATTTCTACATTTCTATAGAGTATGATAATCATAGAAAAAATAATCAATTATTATTTATTTTAATTACTTTCATCACGTAAAGCTTTACCATAGCTTTGACCATAAAAGCTTCTATATTAATAATAATGCTCTATTTCGTTTGTTATCTCAATACATGCAATCATCCTCGCCTCCCGTTTCATCCCTCATTATCCTTAATCGTAAAACTTACCTTGTAATTTGATAAAGTAAATATGATGGCGGGACACACACAGGCACTTTTGTAATAGCACGCAGCAGGTTTTGACGATGACTTTTATAGTGAACGTAGCGGGGATGCGCACGTGATGGTGTGGGGACGGCGCGACGCTCACACACCAACAAAATCTGACCTCTGGTCATCGATAACACTATATAATTAAGCGGCATCTAAATTTTCAGCAAACATGCATTACAGTAGCAGTCCCTAGAGGTAGGAGTTGAATGAAACTAAATGCTCTAATGCGAAAGCATGAATGCGTTACGCTCGTTCAAGTGTTTGGAGTTGTATTTTTTAACATAGGTATATTTTTCTTTAGTCGGTTAATATAAAGGTTCGAATCTGAAGTTACCGATTGCTTATACTCGCGATTACAGTGTACAGATACGTTAATCACAGATTATAGAATATTGATTATTAAATTATATTTCTTTATCACCAATGAGAATAACTTATTTGTGTATTTAGTACTTTTTGAATTACTTATTCTTAGTATTGAAAATTAATAATAACAATATTACATATTGGTGTAGAATTTTATAAATAATATTTTTTATAAAGCCTTACATTTGTTTATAAGCGCCTGACTATCACAAATTTTCGGTAAACTTCAAATAACATAATAAATCACGGCATAAGAACATGTAAAAGCAAATGAAAGTGAAATGATCAATATATATATATATATATATATATTTTATTGTACATAAAAATTGACAGCATTGTTTTCATTTTTTGATGCAAGCAATTTGAATAATGTATAACGCAATCCATTTCATGATTAAGATCAGACAACAAACTTTAAATGTGTTAAACTTAATCATATTATAATTAAGGTATCGTTTTGTACATACATATACATATGGAGTAAACATATAAGACGCATACACATGGAAAATTAATTCTTTTTAAGTTACGTTTTAAGCATTCGCAAAATAAATGCGATGATAAGTTCATTTCATTAATTTTATTCTTCAAAATATCGTGTAAAAAATTAATATACTGGCCACTGTGTTTAACTGATTAAAAAAAATAAAGCTCATGCTTTATTTATTTTACAGATGATATATGATGATGATGAGATATACAGCCTATGATATATGACAGTGACCTTAAATAGAAATTATACCATGCTTGTCAAAATCGTTATTATTACCACAGATAACATAATACCATACTAGTATTATTACGTTGATGAGCGATTTTCTCACGCAAATAAAACATATTTATAGTAGGCCATCCTGCAACATTCGTATATGTAAATCTGCACACATAAGTATTTTGCTGTCTTCGTAATTTAAAAAAATTTGGATTAGTTCTATAAAGTTTGGATTTTGAAACGTTACGGGTTGCAGTCAGAAGTCTAGTAAATTATATTTATACTGTTATCGTTAATCAGCGAGCCGACAATGTTAGTGTGTGTAATTGAGTTTAAAAGTTTCATAAATATTAGTGTTCCGTCGTAAAGGGACAAAAACCTGTCGATCGTTCGTCGATATTATGAATTTATATTGAAAATACATATATAGCCTATAGCTTTCTTCAGTAAATCGGCTGTCTAACACTGAAATAATTTTTCAAATCGTACCAGTAGTTCCTGAGATTAGTGCGATCAAACCAACAAACAAAATCTTCAGCTTTATAATATTAGTATGGAATGTGAATTGAAAATATTAGGTTTCAATAACGGTATTTATAATGATTGTTTTTATTTATCAATCGTTAAAACTTATTGATAAATTAAATATTATGAAACAACCTATAAAAGAGAAATCGTAAAACGAAAAAGTTTTTGAAATGTGCAATAGTGTATATATAAATATGTAGTATAGCTGTAAAATAAAAAAGTTTATTAAACACAAAGGACGAAAAACTGAAAAACTTTTTAGAAAACTGTTAAGCATTAAACACATTAATATTTTGTTATATTAACGTTTTTAAAAAGCAGCGCACTAGTGTGAAACAAAAAGTCACCCTTACAGCGAAATCTTCAACGATTTTCACCAACACGCGCTTGAGAGCTATATTTTATACAAAAAGTGACAATATAATAAATCTGTTACTCTACCTTTTAATTAATGCAAGGAAAGATTAATAGGTTTAATGTTAATCGATCATCTTAATATATTACAGAGTTGTAGTCGTTGATACTGAATATTTATTCACGCAAAGCTATCATAATGAAGATGTATCGATATTTTTTATCATAAACAATAAGTTCTTGGTATTTTATAATAAATTGTAGAATAAAGGTCCTCATCGGCTCGTCTTGTTCGTCGTTAGTTTAAAAGTATTGTAGGAAAAAAACTAACAAAATAATATTACTAGTGACAAGTAAATTCCCACAAAATATTCAATTGTACACATATTCTCTCATATAATATAGTATATTAGAAGGAACTGAGCACTGACTCAGTGATTAGCTCACTGCTCTAGATATTCGACATTTCCTATAGAGCTTGACATATGCAAGTAAGGGTTGAGATAATCGTTATTAATTGTGTTTAGGTCATTGTATTTATTCGCTAAAAATAATATAAAATACAAATACAACAGTTGGTATTATTATTGATATCAACAAAATCAACCAAGCAGAGTAAACCATTGTAGCAGTTATAAAAGATCGATGTTGAGCCCGAAGCCAACAAATTCAATGAACTTTAGTCAGAATAATGAAGAAAGAAATAAACTATATATTTTGGGATGCAAAAATAAAGATAAAACATATTCAAAGCTCAACGAATATCATCGCATATGAGTAAGATTGGGAAAATATTATTGCAACCGGGCTATTCTTTATCTAGCATAATATATATTAGAACATTTCTTATAATATTCATAATAACGTCTATTTTAATACAAAAGTAAGGTGGGACACACAGTTAATTAGGTAGATATTGAAGAACCTTATCCAAATGATCTCATTTGCTTTTTTATGGTACTAAAAAGTATAAATATTCATATAGCTTTTTAATGTTTCTCCGTAACATCACGGCCTTAAGATTTAAGTGAGTCATTACGACTTTAGCCTCACGAATTCGATACAATTTGATGTTTGTGTAGCTGCTATTGGCCCTGAACTCTTTTGAAAATTATAGGTTCTATCAGCGAAAAACGCAATCTGGATGTTCAGACGAAATTATAAATTTATTTTAAAAGTATCACTTATAACGTAATCGAGTATTGTAATCATATTTTTTTTAACAGAATTTTGCGTAAAAGACGGTAACAGGTGATATAGCCCATTCTTTTTCTTCATTTTAATAGAAAAGAAATATTCATTTTCTCTTTTTTTGTTAACGGACAACAAATTGTAATACAAATTAAAAATCAACGTTCGGCACGCATTTATACATACAGGCATACGAATGTTAACTGTATTTCATTCAGAGAGGGGAGTAATAGGTCCGTATCTTTCTCCTCACCTTTCCATTTATTTCTTTATCCCTTATCTTTCTTTATCTAGAAGTTTTTCAGTGGTGGTGTTAGCCAGACCAGTTAATCAGGTCAGGTGAGAACCACCAGCTCAGATGGTGGCATAACAAGAAATAAAAGATATACTTAAGCCCAAATTTTGCGAGACTTCATTATAGTCGTAACGTTAAAACTTCCGTAAAAGTTAAAAGCTTCATGATAAAGCTTATTAGAGCACTTACTTTCAAAAGGAAACAATTACATACTTTCATAAAAAACGGATTTTTTTCGTCATTTTCGTTATTATTTGAGGAAGAGATTGTATTGCTTTCAGGGATAACAGCTTATAACATCATAATATCGATTGCCTGATCTCAAATAGCTGATGATCTCAATACACAGCAATTAAACTGAATACATTTATGCAATTCATAATTTACTCGGACGGGTCGTCCTTACGCATCGATGAGTAGAGCAGAGTATAGATACATAAATATAAAATATACTGACCACTTTGCATTTTCATCATATAATCTTACTAATATTATAAATGCGAAGGTTTGTAAGGATATGTGTGTGTTTGTTACTCTTTCACGTAAAAACTACTGAACCGATTGCAATGAAATTTGGTACGTAGATAGCTGGACAAGTGGAATAACATATAGGCAACATTTTATCCCGATATTCCTATGCGAGGAAATACGCGGGTGAAACCGTGGGGCGCAGCAGTATGAAATAAATCAGTTCAATGATACCTATGAAGTTAAGGAATGTTTTCTTATTTTTCAATTAGTTGTTATTTAATAAATATTTAGTAAAGTCCTCATGTATTACTACCTACTTTGGTTTGTTATAATTGTGACTTATGTGAACGAAATCTTAGCTTCAAATATAAATTAGTGATGCAAAGCATAATGGTTGCCTAATATTAATATGTTAAAACTTAAAACCCATAACATATAGACCATTTTTAGGCAAGCGTGGGTGCTGTCATATTAACTTTCATAACATTTATATAGTCGCCTTTACCAACCATAACTAACTGTGAATCATTGAGATTTAAGATAATAAGATAACGTTTGAATTTGTGTATATAATATAAACTTTGTATAATACCAAATAAATTGCATAATACGAAATCATATAAAAACGTTAACAAGACTTCTTATACGTATTACGTACTAAGTCTATTAAATATTACGTGTTTCACGTATGTAGTTATGTTTATAATTATGGTTTATGTTAAATCATTATTCAATGAAGAATTCGTATAAAGCAAACGGATCTAACGCGAAAGACGCGGATCTCCGGTTCTTAATGTCTTCTCAGTAAAAAATCAAACGGTTATTTTACTCAATGCAAATATAATGTCTAAATAAATAATATTATCGTTAAACGTGAGATTAAATAAAGATTAAATGCATAATAAAGTATTGTGATTCTTCGAGCCTACTGTTTTTGAACTTTACAAAGAAATTTTTAGACACAAGGTTGTAACATAACAGTTATTTAAAGGATATTTCGTGAGTTGCATATTTTGAGTAGATATTGTAGGCGATAGTCTTTAGTTAAATAAGTAAAAAATAGAGGTATTTTTTATTTGCATATTAAACACCAATTATCTCCAATAGTAGCCTAATAAAAATAATTTATTATTTTTTTTTTATCTTTAATAGGACAGCGCTTGACCACGATCTCGCCTGATGCTAAGCTGACATGTGATCTAGGCTGGAACGCGCTTTCCTAGAAGGTACCTAAGGTACGGTTTACTCTACTCTTGAAGACCTCCGGATTGTACTCGTCGGGAAACACAAACTCAGGAAGCATGTTCCAATCCCTTGCGGTTCGAATAAAGAATATTTATACACTCAGTCTTAAATATTTGCAGCTACCCGTTTATTGTAATTAAAAGAATATTAAACATCGAAACAAACATTGTTATGCAGAAGGTACATAAGGATTGTATGCTAATAGTCAACCACGCTGTGCTATGCAGTATTGGTGTGTCTGTGCCAGGAAAATTGCAACTAGACACACTTACTATTATTTATTCTGTGTCAAAGAGTACCACGCCAAAATCATTACGCAATAGTGTGACGTATTATGTATCAGGTGGTATCAGTATACAGTCAAGTCCGCATGAATTAAAAAAAGCTTTTATATCCTACACTTTTTAAATGTAGAATGAAAAAAAGAAGTTCAGCGCTTTGAATCTAACCTATTTAGTATTAAATGTGTATCAATTACTATGTATATTTTTTCTTTCGCACCTAATCATCGACTAAGTGATTAGTGACTTAGCTCATAAAAAATGTATAGACAGTTTGTATTGAATATTTACTGAGCAAGTAAAATAAATCCGATAAAAAATGAGAACTATTATACGATTTGCGAAAAAAAGTATTAATAAAAATTATACGCGGGTATTTTTTATATGGTATTCTCTGTAAAAACATAAGCCTGTTACAATGCTCTAACCATTTATTACTTCAATATTTATAATAAAAAAGGTACGCGAAGTTGTATGTTACATTGGTAGGTATATATTATGTCCGTGGCATTATAGTAAATTTAACTGCCAGGATTGATTTATAGGCTGGTAAGATCTTTTCTATCTGTCTATGAAGCAAGTTTTTAGACTTTCACGTTGTATTTTTGTTATTTTTTGGTTTGGATGAAGAAAACGCTTTTGTTGAAATTTCGTTTTTATTTGAAATTTGAAATGATTTATTTATTTCCATATTTAAACAATACAATCAAATACAATCAAAAGAAATAGTATATGAATAGTTGGCACTGTATAAAGATACACTAGTTCCCACACTAGGATCCCCTGTGTTGTGGGCAACTAGTCTCTTCCGATGTTACAGATTTTTTTTTTAATTTCTAAAGATTATAAGCTATACATTGTAGTGTAAGAAATATATAAATAAAAGTTAAATTAAAAACAAAAGTAAGATATTTATCAAACTCCAGTGGATGTGTGTGTGTGTGTGTGTGTGTGTGTGTGTTTGTGTGTGTGAGAGTGTGTATTTTATTTTTCATTGACTAGCAATGCTTCAGTTTCACTATAATTTAAATTAAGTAAAAGTTGTTCTAATCTCTTTTTGAAAATATATATCGATGCATTTACTATATTAACATTTAATCTTTTAATAAGCTTATTATAGAGGAAAGGGCCCCTATAAATATAAAAGCGTTTGATAAAAAAGGTATTACACTTCGGAAGCGTGAAATTGACTCGTTTTGGGGCTCTTAATGTTGGTGCAAAGGTTTGCTTTGATATTTTGTGAAACTTTTGTGCGGTAGCCAGAATGTATAGTTGACGGACGGTTTATCTTAATCTAGATAGCATTTAATTAGTAAGGGTGTTTGTTACAATGGGGCTAACATTAACGAAATGTATAAGGCCCGGTGAATTAATGATTAAAAATAAATTAAAAAAAATTGCTCATTTAAATAACTATTTGGTCCTCAGTGCAACAACTAAATGCTTGAGTCTTGCTTTCAGCCTCCAGATTCAAGGCAAGGCAAATCAAGGCATTTCCAAAATCGATTAAACCCTTACTAATATTTTCAATGGGAATGTGTCCAATTCACATTAGTTTATTTGTCCTTCTTTACGTCACAATGGAGCGTTTAAACGATATGAGTTCTAATTCCCATGTAGGTATTTCTTTTTACTACGCGGCAGAAGCCGTGGAAAGCTTAATACACTTAATACGTATTCTTCGTACTCGTCGTCTCGTGTAACCAGTAAGTAGACTTCATATACAATGACAATGTACTATTGAAATTATTTGGTGAAGATGAGTTTTCAAGATAAGGAAAACTATATAATACATGCTTTTGTTTAAACTGATACAAAATGAAAACTTAATTATACGACAGTTTTAGTTTACAAATAACCTTTCACGGCGAGATAAAGAATAGTGCAATGATAATCAAAATAAACAAAACCAACAAAGAAAGTAAAATTATCTATTTATTTTTACATAAGCAGGCAGTTAATATTATGAACATTTCCAGTTAGCACCATATAAAAAGCTTAAATGTCAATAATAATTATTATAAATAGAAGGATATCCTCAATTAATAATAGAAATTCTTTTGTAATTTCTATAAAAAGTTAGTATCATACAATCATTGTCTCTTTGTTGATTTAGCTTATTCAATAAAAAAATTATTAAGTGGGTGTCGAACTCGCGGCACAAAGGGTTCCGTATTTAAAAAAGCTAAATCTAAAAAGCTTAAGAGCAACTGCAAAAAAAAAATTCATTATCCGTACAAATTATGACTGTGCTAAGCATTGCTCAACCTCGATTTTTTATTATCTGTTGTTATAGCGCCAACAGTAATTTTCCCTTTCGGCCTCCTCCATTTGCATAATGGATAAATGGACAGCCCATGCCGAGGTTTCATGGTCCCCGTCAAGAGGGGAATCCCTTGAATTTGTCGCTACCAGGGTGAACCTTTAGTTCACGCACGCGTTAATGCTAAGATATAGTATCCCTTCAGGCTAACATCGAGATTCACCATTGAAAATTCGACTTTCTATCACGGTGGAAGATATTTTTGAGCTTGGCGACAGACGGACGGACAGACCGACGAAGTTGCCAGCTGCCATTTTACTCATTAAGCATGGAACCCTAAAAAAGACAATTGCCAAACGGCACCGTCTATTGTTTTGTGATTCAAATCTGCGTCGTGAGAATATGATTGTTTGTAGACATACGGGATCAAGCAACGCGTCATGTATGTATGCATACCATTGCGAATACCTCACGCGAAGGAAAAGAATAACTTCGAAACTCTGTCCAAGTGGCAAATATACATATAAATGTTAGTTACTTACTTGAAATAAAAGGAAAATATGTGACGGAATCTGATATTTCTCTCTCTCTCTCTCCCTCTTCAGCTTTTCTCCGTATAATGCTGGACATAGGCCTGTTTTGAGGCATGTTAATCTATAATTATATAATCTTATAATACATATACCTATACAATAGATACGATTATATAAACTGGTTTATTGGTGAACAGAGGATTGCTGGAGCAATTATTTCTTGAATTAATGATTTCGTAGAAGGTTTTTTTATCTCAACATAGTAGGCTACTGAGCTTATGCTATGAACATGCGCAGAGGCTCAGACCTCTACGACTGCGCTGTCCGTTTTTAATGGCTAGGGGATAAGAAAAGGATAGAAAAAAGAAGGGTGAAAAAAAGGAAATGGGCCTCCGGCTCCCCCACTGTACGAAAGACAATGCATGCTATTATTTCACCCCTTTTTTTTGGGGATGTAGGACTTCCACTGTGTGAGCTAGTTTAATTCGTGCAGAAGCATGCTCGACTACCACGATGAAAAAGTCCGTGGTGGTAGCTGATTTGGCAAAGGAAATTTCAAAATTGGGATTAATTTGTCTTATTTTATTACGGTATAATGATGGTCTGTTCAATATTTTATCGATCTACGGAACATAAAATTCCATCAGAATGAATGTTCCGGCCGCATCAATAAAATAATTTTAATTAATCATTTATTGAATCTCATCTTTCATATATATTACACATCTGCATTACGTTTAGGTGGATTATTTAAAAATTCAGTTTATGTTCAAATAGTTTATTTTTTTAACATAACCACGGTAATTAATCTTAACTTTTCAACTTTTAATTCGTAAACTTACTCATTACTATTAAGTATAGGTACATAGAAATATAATTAGCAAATAGAAATAACAAAACAATGTACGCGGCACTAAATACAGTCAACCCACGTAGCGATTGTCACAGGACTACAAGTATGACAATAATTGCGCTAACCTTAGCATAATTATCATTGAACATCTGCACCGGTTTGTTAGATCGTCTAAATGATCTCGATGACAATGTTTTCAGGTTTGGTACTGTTTTATTCGCGATTTAGTGAGGTCTTTGCAATTGCTACAAGGTAATTTTTAACTCGTAAGGTTGCTCTGCATTATTTGAGTACATATTTTGTTTATTCGTAAGCTACATAGTGAGAGATGAAAAATTATAAATCAATTCGAAATTCGACCAAACATGGGAATTCGATAAAATCAAATATTCGAGTAATTAACGACAAAAAAAAACAGAATAAGAATGAATTTTTTCGTACCTATTGCATAATAAATAATAATATACGTTTGATACCGCGTAGGTATAGTTGGCGACCTTATTAAATATCTGAAACAAAAAAGGATCGAAATAGTGTGCCTATCACTCACAGGGTCAGGGAACGGAATATTGCGTAAAATTTTTGCTTCGCTGAATAAAATGAGACGGATAATGTTATAGCAAAGGTCAGTCAATCGAAGGGGTCGTGACCGAGTCTCTGATCATTATACATGACCGAATGTGGCCATCTGATTTAATTATTACAAACGACGATCTATATGCAAGTACATGCAGACAGGTATAAAACTATTTTAATGTAACTTAATGTAAATGAGACCTCAGTCAATGCACGATGTTTATTAATGTGTAGGTAATCTCGATATCGGATGCTCAGATGATACTTACTTTGCATATTTGAAACACTTGATATAGGCATACGTAAATGGTATTTTTTACTACTATTACTAATTAAAGTAATTACATTTTTAATAATCCTGAATGTTTGGGTACACTTAAATTCAATCAAATTATTTAAGTAAATTTGTAACAGTATGTTATTAACAATAGAAAAAATAGATCTATTGTCTTCAAAACAAAATAGTGCATTGCATTGTTTCATTGTTATTTATCAACGATGTATATTGTTAGCTACTTGTCAAAATTTTTCGATTCATATTTTGCCAGTAAGTCTATAGATAAAAAAAATCAATCGGACCTACTTACCGCATCTCTGGACACTAGTAATTACATAAAAGTACATGCCTAAACGAAGTGATACTATGAACAATTAATATTTATTTGCGGACATTTTGCGTATAACAGTATAATTAAAGTATAATTTTCTTAAAATAAGACATACTTTTTTTTAGTTGCGCGCTGCTCCGATTATTATACCGACTGTAGCGCCGTTCAGTCCAGAGTTGTATAAGACTGCGGGTAGGTAGTTTAGGTACAGATAGTATAATACTATAAAAGTTTAGGTTATAATGTAACTGCTACGTTATCTGTGGTCTAGGCAAAATTCAAATAAGGAAATTGAATTGGGTGAATTTAAGGAATTTTGTGGATTTTGTATATTATAGATATATAGCTGTTCGCCTCGGCTCGGGTATGTAATAATTTAATTGTGAAAAAATTTAGAAATAGGTCCAGTAGTTTCAACATCATCCCCTACAACAACGTCACAATTTCACAAACATAACCTCTACATACTATTAGTATTTCATTAGTACAGATATCGTCAAAAATAATATATATAAATAAGTTTTTAAAATTCCAGATGTGCTTACGTTAAAAAAAATCACTTTATTTCAATAATTTTTTATTAATCACATACGCAATGTATGTCACTTAGAAATAAAGTGTACTTAAACAAAGCAACGAATAAAAAAATAAAAACAATTCATAACATTTTAAAGCTTACAGTTTATCGTAAGAGTTAGTACCTATGAGTAATAAAAAATAGAATTAATGAATTTTTGAATCAATGTTATACTAAAAATAATATCATACGAATCGTGTAAGTATTGTGTACTTTTTAAATGCCCCACAACCACATACATGTTCGACACATTTCAGCTTTACATTATTTAATAAATTATAATATAAAAAGCATGCAAATTATGCTTTATTTTGTTCTAACTTTGATTCCTGTCGGTTTACCGGATTTACTTTACATGTAATTTTATAAGATTCAACCAATTTCACCGAATCCCTTACTAGAATAGTGGATCGAATCGTGAAGGAATGTGTGAAACAAACGCTTCCTTCGCACAGGGCTGTATGAAAACTGAGATACAAGCGATAATGTGTCTTATCTGTACGAGATTTGAGTTTCATTTCCACCCGACCCGGTAATTTTGTGCCTTTATGCGTACAGCCCACGAATTCAAAATCTTCTAATGTAACGTCCTTATTATCATCATCGCGAATACACACATTCCAATTTTGTGGAGCGCCCGCCGTGAATTTTACATTTTTTATTTCAGTATCCAAACTGACATTAAAATAAATTATTAAATTGCCACACTTCCTATTAATGAACAAGTCATTTTTATATAGAATTAAGTTTTCTGGTTCCACGAATTTCGGGTCCGGGAGCCGAACTTTGAATTCTTGACACACGTTTTTCGCTAGATTGAGTATTTTAATGCTATGGTTGTTTGTATCCGCAATGTACAGATATTTTCCGTCCAAACTAACGGATAGGCCGGATGGTTCGCTGAATATAGCCGGATCTGTTGTTTCTATCATGGTAGGATATATGGTGGATACTTTTTGCGGTCCAATGTCGACTTTCTTTATTTTGTGGTTATACGTGTCTGCTATGTACAGTGTTTTGTTTGACTCGCAATATGCAACGCCTAGAGGATGCTGCAGTTTCGCTTCAACGCCGATGTCGTCTACATCTCCGAATGCGAATAGATTCTGTAAAGGTATAGTAAGTTATTCATATTATAAAAGCAACAATTTGATGCAAACAGTGCGTTAAAATTGTTTACAATTATTTACCAAAGGATTCCTATCTCCTCCACACAGAGTTGACACGTGCCCCGTTGTTAACGCTAGCCTTCGGATGGATGAGCTTTCAGAATCCGCTATGAATATTTCTGGACTTGCCCCTGAAGAAATATTGAAAAAAGATAAAATATATAGGTATAAAATAAATAGGTATAAAATATATATAGGTATAAAGTTATTATAAATATGTAATTTGAAAATTTTATAAACAATAAAAACACAAAAAACTGACCGAGCAAGATATTCCTTAGAGAAAATGAGATATATTTTAATCAAGACTTAACAGAAAGCGAAGTCTTTGCGATCATCGTTCATCTTTTCACTCTTATCTTTCCTAACATTTGTTATATACACAAATTGCTAATACGTGTAAGTTTCTCCAACACATTTCATAGCAGTTTTTTATTACTTTTATAAAAATGTTACCCGTTCTAAGTGTGAGTCCGGAAGGTTGCGCGAACGCGGCGGTGTTGGGATACGCACTGTTGCGCGCGGCTTCTGCGCCCGAACCCGCGATGCGCACGCACGTGCCTGTATACATAGAATTGATAAAGTATGATTATAAATGAATATTATTCAATATTACGTATGTCGTCTGAAGGAAGTTGGCCGTTAATTAGCACAGAAAGCTGCCTATGACTTATGATATTCTATAAAAATATGAGGTATTATGATGAGTACAAGGAGATATATCTTTTTATCTCCAAAAAACAATCTTGAAGAATTTGCTGTGAGTTGATTAATAGTGGATTATGTTTAAATAAATATATTATGCTAAAAATATATATTAATGAATAATCAATTACTTAATTCTTAAAAGAACATACCTTCAGTATATGTTTTGTACTTCCACCATATTGTATTGTCCAAGAAAAGCGCCCAAATCTGGTGAGAGCCGGCGCAAGCTATTAGGAGTACGCGTCGCTTTTCGTCTTTTTTAACTTTGTCTGCAATATTATACCAAATTAAATCACTCATTTCGTTAAAAAAAAAAAAAATAATTGAATACATAAAAAAGGTATTAATTCTACATAAACAAAATAAGATCATCATTTATCATTTATTGCGTGTAGTTTATCAAATTTAAATTAATTATTGAAATTATCATGTTGTATGATAAAAAATCATTATAACGAAAAATCAAGATTCATCATTAAATGAATTCATTTCTAATAAGAAAATAGGTTCTATAAGCACACTATAATTAAAATAAGCTAGGTACCTTTATCCGGGTCCTTATCTTCCTGCGTTGGCGGGGCGAGGGGCGCGGGTGTGGAGGACGGGGGCGGGGCGGGGGGCGCGGGGACAGCTGGAGGCGTGGGGGGCGCGGGGGGCGCGGGCCGCACCGACATGTCCATATCAGGGGTCGAGTAGAGCAGTATGTCCCAGGGGGAAGATAGCGCTTGTAGACCGAGGCATTTTCCACCTTGAAATGTAATATTTTACTGCTATAAGCAGGAGATGTGTTATAAATTATAGTATTTTATACTATTTACACACTATAAACAATTAAAATTTATATATATTTCAATTTCAAATTGTAAATAAAGTTACGATTTTTATTTTTGATCAAAATCATAATACATTGCTGTTTAGTAAAAAATTCTGGCAATAATGTTACAACAATAAAAGAAAAACAACTAATAAAATTTTATAATAAACTTGTTAGCTACATTACTATTTCAATTTAAAATGTTAAATACCAAGTTAAATAGATAATCAATGAAACCTTGATCTCCCGTGGCTGCCTGTTCCCCAGTACCAGCCAGTACCTCCACGGTACCTTCATCAAGATGCACTGCACGAATGGCATGATTGTTTGTATCACATACCAGGAGAACTGAGCTTGATAACCAACACAGGCCTTGCGGAGAATTAAACTTTGCTTCTGTTATCTCTGTAATTCGATTATTATTTTGTCTAGTGAGTATTTCTTGTACCAATGCAACTTATTTATGAACATACAACATGTGTATTTTTTTTAATAATCACATCATTGTGTAATCTCACCACATAACTTCCGTGTTGAGACAATGTTAAGACACCTTTTAAAAATGTGTTAGATTAGTTAGAATTAAAAAATTTAAAACATACTGTCATCCTTGAATCCAGGTCCCGAACCTCCGATTGTTCGTAAGATAATTCCGGAACAGTCAGTCAGCAAAATACGATGGTGACCCGTATCAGATATAGCAAGGAATGGCTCTTCACCTCGGCCACGATAAAATGGATTGAGAGCTAACTGTTGATAAGATTTTCTAATTACATTCCTCGTGGATAACAAAGACATTATTAAATTATTCCTGTTACTAGTGCGTATCTGGTCGAACAGTGTCAAGAGTCAAGGCAAATTAAACATATCTTGTCAAACCATTTTTTTCACCAGAAATCAACTGCATAAAAGATATTATTAGGTTCTACTCATCTGATGATGAATAAGAAAGAAAAAATATAATTATTTATATTTAATAAAAAATCATGCATAAATTATAAGAATTGTATACCTTACTAGGAAAATAAAGGATACTATTTTCTTTAGCTTTCAAATGTTTGGCTGGTGCAATTGGTAATGGTGCTGTGGACACTCTGTTTCCAAAGTGACGTATTGTAGCTCCTACATAGGATACAAGTTCATCTCTATGACCTTCGCCAGTGAAGATAAAAATAGGTTTGTTACCTGGCCCTACAATAGAAGAGGTAAAATGGTTAGTGATGTCACAAATCACCTTGTGATGTCCATATCTCACAAATATATTCTCTTATTGTGTGTACAAAAAAAAATTTGTTTTATATTTTGTGACAACCATGAAGATCTAGAATGCTTGCAGTGGTAATGCATATTTCAAACAAGGTTTATTTAAAAGACTTAAAAATTAAGTAAATTATATTATAAATAGAAATAAAACCTAAATAAAGAAAGAAGAAAAAGAGAGCATAAATTTCTTACCTAAAATCAGAAGAGTGGGCCAACACCTTATTCCAAGAGCGTCCCACATACAGCTCTCTGAATCATTAACTACTGGATGGTGTATATCATATCTCTGTACAGCAGACAGTATATTATATGATAATTTTTCATTTGCAAACTTTGCACAATGCACACCAATCTATAATAAAAAATATATATTATGAATATATATAATTGATTTGATAATGTTGTCTTGTCCAATCAATAATTAATGAATTATTTGATACACACAACCACAAGACCATTTTCAACTTTATATTGTTTTTCCAGATGAGCAAGATCTGGTAAAACATGGTAACAATTAATGCAACAATATGTCCAGAAGTCTAAGACAACCACTTTATCTAGACAATGCTGTCCCAAGAAAATTGGCTCCGCAACATTAACCCATTCCAAATCTGAAATTAAAAGAAAACACAAATTAACTGTCATTTGAACTGACAAATAAATAGTATGTGAGCCAATCAAATGTACACACTTTTTTTAAAGTCTTCAACAGGTGGAACTACAGCCCAGACTTTTTTTATGTGATTTAATATTAATGAATCCTTTTCAGCTTCATTCGATGTCGCTTCTAGAGCCTCTGTTAAATCCATGCAAGCCTGTGCTACATAATCTAAAGGACTTGTTTCCATTTTTAAACCAAAGTTTTCACTAAACTAGATAACAAAACATTAACAAAAATACTTGTAATTATACCAAGCGGTGAAAGTTAACTCTTACTTCTAAGTAATGAGTTTAAAATACAATTTCACTAATTCTTACTGAATAATAATTGTATATTTTGATTTCATAATGACAACCGTCATCACTCATCACAATCTGTGTAAGTTTCTGAACTTTGACTTTGACAGATTAGCACAGATTATTAATTGCATACATGTAGAATATTGAATACCGACCTATTTCATTTATCTAAATTAGTACCTACCTATTGCGTATAGAAGAGAGTACCTTCATTTTTCTTCTTCTCTTACTTAGTAATACCTAATAGCTTTATAGGATGCGTAGACTTGAATCATCTGATTAAGACCATTGATGAACACACATAAAATGTCATTGAAAAGCTTAGTTGTCGATGACGTTTTATCATTGATGTTTGACATGTTTACAAAACATAACGATACGATATAATCGCTACGACGTGACTTGTTTCTTTTTTTATTATTTTCCTTCATTTAAATATACTCCGAATAAGAGAAAAAACAGTATTAAAGAAAACGATTCATATATCTAATATGTTTAAATATGGATGCCATGTTTGATATTTGTTACCTGACACCCGACGGCAATAACGTTGAACCCGATGATATTCCTAAGACAAAGGAAAATGTGTGGATATTAGGGAAAAAATATAGTGCTGTACAAGGTAATCAATTTGTGTTTGTAGTATATACACTTATAGAACATATACTGAGGCAAATTTATATTGATTTCAGACTTGGATCGAATACGGCGAGATATAACATCGATTTTATGGTTTACTTATAGAAAGGGATTTATTCCTATTGGTGATGAAGGTCTTACGTCTGATAAGGGCTGGGGATGTATGCTACGTTGTGGGCAGATGGTCCTTGGAGTATCCTTGATCAGAATACATTTAGCTTCAGACTGGGTGTGGACTCCTGAAACTAGGTTCAACAATTTTTTTTTTACTGTAGTATTGAAATTTTCGATTACAATATATGCAAAGTATTAAACTACATATTGCAAGCATACTAAACAATTGAAAAATTGAAAGTTTTTATAAAAATAAGAAATAATATGCAATTCAATTATTAAAGGATGCTTGGATAATAATGTCAATTTGTTTGTTAAAATTTAGATAACATCTGATCTAATGACATACATTTTTACATTATCTAACGCTTGTTTATTGCATAATTAACTACATTATTCAGTTATTGTATATTTATACATACATATATGTATATAAAATTAAACCAAATATCATTCTAAATTTAATTAATGTAAATATAGTGTGGTAGAATTTCATATTAATGAAATTAATGATAGATTGAATTTACTTTATAAATTGATTGTATTAAAATTTTAGTGATTTCTTTATATTTTCACAGAGATCCAACCTATTTAAAGATAATTCAAAGATTTGAGGAAAGGAAACAGGCACCATATTCAATACATCAAGTAGCTTTGATGGGTGCTAGTGAAGGCAAAGAGGTTGGTCAGTGGTTTGGACCAAACACAGTGGCGCAAGTACTGAAGTAAGTAGAATTTTTAGTCATTATGATATGTATTTTTTAACAAATTGGACCAAGTTAAATTTAAAAAAAAATAACATATATGACTTTTGTGTGTAGTATATTCATATCTCATAAATTCATGATTTCCTTTTTTTTCCTCCAAGAATGAAGTTTTTCTGCAGTAAAAAGTACCCTTTCCAACTTATTATCTATGTTTGTGCCAAATTCCATTCAAATTAGATGAGTGGTTTAGGTTTGAAAGTGTAGCAGACATACAGTTTTTTTTTTTCAAATTTATAATATTAATATAAGCAATTCAAATTTATAATTTATAATATATTCATTAATATGGATTTTTTTGTCTGGAGATAGTTAGGAGGCTAGAGAGTGGCATAAGCCACTTCAAACCCCAGTTAAACAACCCATTCCCATAGGAATATCTTTTGACTGTGCAGGAGAAGCCATGGATGCAATGCTAGTACTCTCATATACTCAAATTATATGCGTAATTTACCTTTTATGAACTAAACTAACATGCATATTCTATTTCAGAAAATTAGTAGTTTATGACAAATGGAGCTCTCTTGTTATACATGTTGCTTTAGACAATACAGTGGTGAAGGAAGACATTTGTGAGTATTTTGTAAGAAAGCTTAAATTATATGTAGGTACCTCGAGTCTGGTAAAGATAAATAAAATAATATATGACTAATTTTTTAGTTATTTTTTATATATGTATTATGTTAAACTAACAATTTTTATTTTAATACATAATATATTCAAGAGTCATTGTAATGCAATGTTATATTCTACCCCACCAGAAAAACATACATATATTGTAAATCATATCATTCATTTATGCTAATGTTACGCAAAATAAGTGCATTTGTCTATTAATTTTTACATTTTAATATGTTTTTTTTTGGATGGCATTTGAAAAATATTTTTATGATGTTTCAGACCTTTTGATTCAAGTTATGATAATATGCTTACCATTTAAATGTGATACATGTATTATAATAACTTCACAATTTCTCATGTCTAAAAATTACCTCTGACAGTATAGAAGGTTGAGCTTTAAGCTTAATATCCCATTTGAAAAACCACAGAATAAAAAATACAAGTAGTAGAACAGGCTGGTAAATTTTTTAATAGTAGTGGAGGCCAAGAGGAAAAAGTCCTATAATGCTTTCAACTTTAGCAGTGAAGAAAAGTGTTTTTTTTTCTTTATTCTAAAAAGAAAAATCCGGTTGTGGAAATACTCAAGCGCGTTAGATTATGTTATCATGCATGTTCCAGCATGTCACTGAAATAAAATATACATTACATCACACATTCTTTATTTATTTTGTTGGTAATTTCGTGGTTCTGAAGAAAGGAAATTTTAAAAACTATGACACGAGCGCGTCAGATTAAGATATAAGAGGTTATTTACAACACAAGAAGTCCAAGTTCGCTAATCTGACGATTTGAGCATATACTTAGACAATTATCGTTATTTATTAATTACGTTATTTTTTTAATATTAACAGCTCATACTTTCTGGAGGTACTAGCAATAAGTAAAGTACCTTCCCTTATATTTATTTGACGCGCTCAAGTAAATCCCAAAATGCCCTCTTTGGCTCCCCTATTATAAAGTGTTATCTATAAAAAATTATTAGTAACTAACTCTATATTTATTAGTAATTCAAGTGTTTGAATTACAATAACACGCTTATCTCATAACTAAAACAATAACTGGACCAATTAGATTTTTTTAACCATTTCATATAGGTTTCAAATCCAGATTCAAAAATACACAGAGACATGTAATGGTCGTAGCATAAAATAAAAATTTTACTATCCATCCATATTCATGTATGTCGACCGCCTCCTTGGTACAGTGGTTAACGTAGAACCGAGGGGTCCTGGGTTAAATTCCCGGTGGGGACGCACAAAAAAAAAATGTCTCGGTCTGGCAGGACACAGAAGGCTGATCACCTACTTGTCCCTAAAGAAAATCGATCAGTGAAACGGATGTACATCATCTGCCCCATACCCCACTAGGGGACACGGGACTTCACACACTTATATATTCATGTATGTATATTCCTTACTAATATATTACATGGGAAAGTGTATTTGTTTGTCTTTTGTTCACGTCGCATCATACTTTTTAATAATAGGGTTTGTGCCTAGAGAGACATAGTTAGGAAATAGTAGACAGTGATATAAGCGACATTCCCAATTTATTTTCAGTACAGCAGTGTATAGTAAGAAATGATAATGGTGACACGCAAGATAATGTAAATATAAGTGATTGGATGCCACTGCTGCTTATAGTGCCGCTCAGACTTGGCCTTAGTGAGATCAACCCTGTATATGTTGATGGATTAAAGGTAGGAATAAATAATCTATGTATAGTTTTCTTTTAATTGTATAATTTTTGTACTTCTCTGTGTATCACAATAGGTACACAATATATTTGGATATTAATTAATAATAGCATGTATTTTTTATTTAATTTTACTTACATTGCTCTTGAGATTTGATGCTGTCTCAAATTAAAAACAAAATGCATTGTTTTAGTATATCTTTGCATTGTTTGTTCTACAGATATGCTTCCAGTCTCCCCAATCGATAGGTGTAATTGGCGGTAAACCTAATCAAGCGCTTTATCTAATCGGCTGTGTTAGTGACGAAGTTATATATTTAGACCCCCACACCACTCAAAGATCTGGTCCCGTCGAGGTAAGTTTGTAGTCATAAATTTTACGATAATCATAATGCAATATTAACATCGACATCTGCACAGGTGCTTTCAACGTTTTCAATCCATGAGTAAATAAATTGGCTATAAGCCAATATAAATGCTTATGAAGTACGTAATTTATTTAGAGTAAAAATATCTTGAATGCATGTCAGTGTTGGATAAACGAATTCCGTTCTTATAATGTAAACATCACACTTAAATTGAGATTATTTTTGTTTACCCTCAATTTATGAAATTTTTATTCCATTTTATAGAACAAGCAAACAGATGAGCAAAAAGAAATGGATTGCTCGTATCATTGTAAATATGCTTCTCGTATACCGATACTTGCCATGGATCCCTCCGTAGCCGTGGTAAGAAAATTTACGTATGCTATGGTGCTGTAACAGTGTAAACAACATATATTTTTTTTAATATTTTATCTATAAAAATTTTTTTTTACAGTGTTTTCTTTGTCGAACAAGAGCTGATTTTGATGAGCTGTGCAAAACAATTGAAGAAAATCTAATGAAAGAGTCTCAACCGTTATTCGAAATTTGCGAGAAGAGACCCTCGCATTGGGGTCCAAATACTAATGATATAGACTTACAAAACACCACTCTCTTTACAGGTAATAATATAATTGAACTCACACTATTAATTTCCATTCTTCCTATCCTGTTTATAATCAGTTGTTTTGTTTCAGAATTTGAAGATGTGGATAGACAATTTGATGATTCCGATGACGAATTCGAAATTCTTTGAGGTTTAACTAAGATTTGTGTATTCTTATTTAATTACAAAATTATATATTCATGGTATTGTGAGTGTTCGAGAATTTCATAGTGGTGGTTAATCTCACAATATCCAATATATTCAAATGGTAATCTGCAAAATGTACATGATTAATATGCAATGATGTCAAGATATTTAATTCAATATAATCTACTGCATGCCTTAAATAGAAATAAAAATTATACAAATTTTCATAGTTAATAAAATTTTAATGAATAAATGCTTGTGGTCACATAATGATCGATGTTGGTTAGATAATCTTTTTGTAAAGATCGTATATACATCAAATTGATAGTTTAAGGTAACTACATAAGCGCTCAAATATATTTTTGTTACATTGTACTTGTTAATAAACAACTTGTCTTAATTCTATGCACGATAATGTCTTTTCATAAATGATGTTTTTTTTAATGATTTGCTTAATACTAAAATTTATTAGACAGGTATAGAATAAGTGAATATTATTTGCAGTGCCTTTTAAATGAAACATGCAATAAACATCACACACCCCTCCAAATTGTTGTTTGTTTTTGCATTATAAATGAACCAACGCTACTCTTAACCCCTGGTGTCTAAAATATATACGTAGTATATACAAAAGAGTTTCCGAACGAAAATAAGCGTGGTACACTCTACCCGGATCGGATATTAAACAATCAGTTGGTGGTAAAAGCATAAATAATAAAAGCCCAAAAAATGCATTTTGAAAGATTCATGTTCTTGACTCTTGTCATAAACGTTCTTAATGTTCCCAGCAATAAAATACCGATCCCACGCCAAGGGAATCCCTTTACTCGATTGTCTAGTAAAATCCGTAGCTTAACTGTAGAAAGAATGAAATCGTTGTATTTTACTATCCCGCGCGAAAGCGATCTTTAAATTAATCAATGAGTTAAAATTCAAGTGTCAGCCTTGATTATAAAAAATAAAAAGAACGTTATATTTTAAGCATAATATTATGTACTACACTTTATTTTGCATATGACAATTCGCAAATCACAATTGTCATTTGTCAAATTTCAGAATCAGAAGCAAATGTCAGTTTTTTAAATTCTGCCAGCCCTATTGTGTATTTTATGGCGAAACTGCAGTTTTTATAATTTTGCGCGTTTTATTGCTTATTTTTATTTCTTTGCGTGGTCATGGAAGACGAATTAGAAGATAGAGTGTTACATCAAACTTATTTATCATTTATGAAAATTTTGTCACGCTTTAGTAGCAGCGTAGCTTTTGACACCCCGACGAGCTATTTATGGAAAATGGTGCGACTTTATTTATTACGATCTGAAGTTTTAGTTTTTACATTGGGAGTAGTAGTCTGCTTTATGTATTTACAAACTATCGGACTATGGAGTCGATCTTTACTCAGCAGATTATCCCATGCAGTAAATCCTATAAGTGCAGTGCAACGGATGAAGTTGATGGAGGGATCGGACGCCGATAAACAGAGCTGGGAACTTAAAGGGTCGCTTAGTGCTGTTTATGCTATAAAAGGCAGAAGGATGCACATGGAGGACAAGTTTATAATAAATGAAAATATAAACAATACAGGCATATCGCTGTTTGCTATATTTGATGGACATGGTGGTGAGTTTGCCGCCAACTATGCTAAAGATCATCTAATTCAGAACTTGTATAATAAAGTTGTGGAGCTAAATGCTTATAAAGAGGGTAAGCTTCCCGAGATACCAAAAATTGAAACACCAGATGAAATAAAAAAAGAAGATAAAGAAAATACTGTTAATGTAGAAAGGAAGAGCAGCTTTAAGAAGTCTATTAGTACTGCTGATGACACCTCTAAAAAGGAGATAACTGACCCACAGCTATTAGCTCAACTGAACAAAGCCAGGCCTATAACAAGAGAAGTAAGACCAATCAAACCAATCAAGAATATTTCAGTTCCATTGTCTAGCTATATTGATAAAGGTAAAATCAATTATGGCAAGTTGTTAACTGACGAAGTTTTGGCTGCAGATCGACTACTTGTAGAAGCTGCAAAGCGTTCAATGAATGTTGCTGGCACAACAGCCCTTATAGCTATTTTAGAAGACAACCATCTCATTGTTGCTAATGTTGGTGACTCAAGAGGTGTGATGTGTGACTCCCGTGGGAATGCCATACCAGTCTCTTTTGACCATAAACCGCAGCAGGTAAAAGCAATGATTATATTTAATAACTAGCTGCGCCCCGCGGTTTCACCCGCGTAAGTCCGTATCCCGCAGGAATATTGGGATAAAAAGCTTATATGTGATTCCAGTTGCCCAGCTGTTTATGTACCAAATTTCATTGCAATCGGTTCAGTAGTTTTTGTGTGAAAGAGCAACAAACACACATGCATCCTTACAAACTTTCGCGTTTATAAGATTAGTAGGATGTCTGACAGGTTCCAATTGGAATTATTCATTTCAAATAAACAAAGCAAGAATTACATATTTTACATACTTTATTAGCATGTTGTAAGTGCAAATATGCTTTAATAGTCACATATGTTACCAATTTTATTGCTCTGTCGTGAGAAATTAATCATTATAACACATGGTTGTCAATTTCAATAAAATAAAACATTTTCTTGTCTTCAATTAGATAAAATGTTTTTTGTATTAAATATAACAAAACAAATAAAAGAAAATACTTTTAAAAAAACTATCAAGTTTGTTTTAATTAAGTTAATTAGAGGCGTATTGATAACTGCTAACTAAATGTTTAGAATGTATAATTCTTTGTGTTTGGTTGTTCAGTTTCAAATGTAGTGTTCAACTTTGTATATAAATGTATGTGAATCATGTACTTACATTTACCATCAAAAACATTTTTGCTCTTTATATAAATAAATCTTTAACACATTCATGCATAAAATTGTTACATAAGGCATTCTTATTGTAATCCTCTTCATTACAAAAGCTACTCTATGAACTCTACTTTAATTGATTTTTTTTTAGCATTTGTTTTTTATTCACAATTTTTGGGTAGTTATTTCAAAGTACTAGCATATTTATAGAATTTATGTTTATTTTTATTACAAAGCAAATTACAATTGCAACATTATAATTACAAATATTAAAGTTGCATAATGGTTAGATATTTATTGAAGTTAATGATACCAATTTTCACCACAGGTTCGAGAGCAGAAACGCATAGAAGCTGCTGGAGGTTACATTGCATTTAATGGAGTTTGGAGGGTAGCCGGAATATTAGCGACGTCTCGAGCGATGGGCGACTACCCTCTAAAAGATAAAAACTTTGTTATTGCCGATCCAGATATATTAACATTTAATTTAGAAGACCATAAGCCTATGTTCTTAGTTCTTGCATCTGATGGCTTATGGGATACATTTACAAACGAAGAAGCCGTGAAATTTATAAAAGAGAGGTTGGACGAACCTGATTTTGGTGCCAAAAGCCTTACACTACAGGCATATTACAGAGGATCTGTTGACAACATCACAGTATTAGTGATTAACTTTTTGGTTGAAAGATTTTCAACAGCAAACTTAGTACATTAAGAAATTAGCCATGTGAATGAAGTGTTTTGATAAGACAACTGGTGATTGGTTGAACTTATTATCTCGCATGATAAAGAAGAATGGCAAGATGTTGTAGATTCCTATTTACACATCAATTTCTTGCTTTATACAAATGAAAATCGAATCTTAGTTATAATATAGATCAATGATGTACTGCATAGCAGATGCTCTGGTCGTAATAATCAATCCGGTTTTTGAAAGATTTTTGACTCTAATTCTTCGTAATATTTGTCCATGTAGTACCGGAAATTAAAAAGAAACTTATTTTTAAAGATATATCATTATGAATGTGTAATTATTACCCAGTTTTAAAATATGTATGGTTGTGATTGTGAAAATATTACTGTTGTGGGTGGTTTTAAAAAGGATATTAATGTTATTATAGTAAATAATGGTTGGTTTCCTTCATAGTTTTGTCACTGTGACGTAGTTTTGTTATTACATTAGTAAAGTGTAAAAGTATGCAATCTAACTAAGAAAAGGAAAAGGAAGAAACAAATTAATATCCCAAATCCAGAACGTTTGTATTTAAATTTCACGTATTGACATGAATAAAAAAAAGACATTTGACATAAAAGTGATTCACAGTTCACAGTCCCAATCTTAGTTAGATAGCATTATAAGTAGCCCTATTTTGCCATTAAACTAATCTTATAATCATCAAAAAACATCACTAGATGTTAAATTACTTATTGGAACAGTTTTGTTATTGTAGCAGTCTTGCATTTTGTATGTAAACTTGACACACTGATCCCACAAATTGCTACTACTATGTATGTCTGTTCTGTATCAATATGTGAGATCAGTTTTTCCTCGTCTTACCATGGTAAGTTCGCCGAAGTAAAGTTTTTCAATTTAATATGCAGTACAATTCTAAAACGTGCATGTTTTCCAAGCGGAAAATTCGTATTTTTTTTCAAACTTTCTTTGGCAAATATTTAGTGTGTAATGTCGTCTTATTGTATGTCCAATTTTTAATTTGTGCGTTCAGTAGTTTTTGACAAAATCGAGAAAAATGGTTTCCACAGTGTAGAAAACTTCGGGAGTCATTTGACGCACATTTTTTAAGCTATCTTTGTAACCATTTTTTTGATTTACTCGGAAACGCTTGGACAGACTTAATATTTGCCAAAGAAAGTTAGAAAAATTCGAAACTGCTGCTGGGGGCACACATATTTACTGGTGTAGGATATTTTGTGTTGGGAAATTTGCAAGAGTTATATTGTCAGTAGCTAAATTAAATTGAAATACTATTATTATGTTATATATTGTTTTGGTGCTAGTCATTATTTCATTCTTTATAATGAGCAAGTGCAATAAACACAATACCTATAATTTGTTGTGATATGAAGTACTAAAAGTCGATGTAACAACTAAGAATATTTTTATATTTCTTCTACACGTATTATCAAGCATTACATTAAATTGTGAGTAGTTCTATCGTCTATTTGGAAATAAGATTACTTCTGGCCTACTAAGTACATACAGAAAAAGTAAACAGTATATGCAAATGGGTCCAAGAAATAATTGTCAAAATGGATATTTTAATAAAATTATGAAATGAAAGGAGAGTCAAACTGTGGATTGTAAATTCAACTTGCTGGTCAAGTTTAGCGCCATTCAAAGTTATGTTGTGATAACGTATTGTACTAACGTGATACTAATTATTTATTAACAAGTTTTATTTTCTACATATCAACTGCTTGTATTTTTGTTTTCATTTTTGATAGGTAGGAGTCGTGTTTTTTCGATTGCTAGCAGTCAATAATTAACACAGTCCATATCGTTTATAGTTTTCTTTTTTATAAAAGTAGGTGATATCTCACAGCATGTATATAAATATTTTAAAAATCTGTTATTAACTAACGATGTGTACAATAAATAACTCTTAAATAAAAATGTGTTTCATCTTACCTTCTCCATGTGATATTAAATGTTTTCTAAAACTTGTAATTTATTAATTAAAACATTGCTTTTCTTCAATCTCCAGGTACACATGATGTTCAAATTCATGAGAATTTTCACATAAACGCCCACATTAATTGTGTTACCTATATATGCAACAACACTAATATTAAACAAATAATATCGATAACATTGCCTTGTGATAATAAGATCTTAAGATATAAATGAGGTGGCGGTGATATAGTTCTTTTTTTTTTATTAAAATATATATTTCGTAACTACCAATCGAAAATGCTTAAAGAGACTGAAATAAAACAACAATAGTATATCGTTATTATAAATGTATTAAAACAGCATAAATACGATTATGATAGTAAATTATCCGAGTTTTGATCAATGCTTTGTGCATACAAGTTCCTACCTAATGCTTCATATTTAAATAAGACAATAATAACTATTATTTAAAGGTTATATATGATTTACCTTAAATACTTTATGGCATAACAACATAGAAAAAAAATAACATAACACCAATTAGAACCCAATTTGTAGTAAAAATATTTTTCAAATGCAGAGGTAATATTAATTAATTTTCCAATAACACCGTCCTACATACAGTTCCTTAAGAAAAAATATTATACACATTTCATAATACAAAGTAGTACAACTAAACTTATTCAAACAAAATATCTGAAACGAAACGTTAAAATAACAAAACATAACTGGAATGAAATTGTTATAATATGACGTATCCTATATGATAATATTAAAAACGAAATAAATTAGGTTATATAATGAATTTAAAGCGTAATACTTAGTACAAAGTAATACCTGCACAAATACAAAAATTAAGAAGCAGTTGAGTTTTATACATGTTACTCTCAAAGACATATTGAAAACGTGTTGCGGTCATAATCAAAAAGCCACAACGCAAATTTCGTGTTGTGGCGTTTGTAAACTCACAACGCATTGTGGCAATGAAGAAACGCCACGACGTGTTAACATTGATTAGGTAACCATAACACTCTTTTAAATTAAAACCTACTCCTAATCTTGATTGATAGTTGTTAAAATTCAAGGTGTTATTTATCCTATAGAAATAATGTTAAACTGTCGACAAATAAGAATACGCTGAAAAAGTAAATTCGCGTTGCGGCTCTTTTGACTATGACCACAACGCGTTATGAACTCTTTTCTTCTTTTGTTTTGAGCGTTACATGTGTACAAATTGGACATCTCGATCGATTTATAAATGTAAGATTCCTGAGACATTTTATGTAACTCAACATAAAATAGCATGTTTCATAAATATTAAGTTTACATTTAATATTCATCATTCGTACTTAAATGACCTACATTCCAATACGACTAAAAAATTGCCATTTTATTTCAGTAAATGTATATTTTTAAAGTGTGGGGCGGTGAATACCCTCCTCGCTGGATACAGCCATGTTTTGTTATAACCGAATTCTTACATAAAATCTAGATTATATTTACGTCATGTACGACGGATACATGCATTCATTAAACACTACTATGTAGTTTGTGCTTTATGTATTTATAAATAAATATATATTGAAAGAAAATGTAAGTTAATAGAGTAATTGCACAAAAATGTAAGATAACAACGGTTATTACAAATTGAATTTTAATCGACAATATGTCCCCATACATGGTGTCTCATGTATGAACTATTCAAATTATATTAACGTTATATGCAGCGACAACTATTATAGAGCGTCTGTGACAGAATTTGTGCCCATACTCGTAACACGCGTTATAATATAAATTTACGTGTATAAGATTTTAAAAAAAGAAAGACAGATTCAACTAATATTTTAATTTTTTTCATAATTAATATTTTTTACGTACTTAATAATTTATTAATCACTACTAAAGAACTATAAAGACTGTATTTTTAATTATATTATAAAAAATGTAAAAAAAAAAACATTTGAAACTTATTATGTATTTGGGTCTTATTACATTGAAATATACTCAGTTTGTTCGAAGAGCTATTTCAATTAAGTTTTTATACGCAAATAATACATAAATATATATATTTTTTTATTTCATAATAGTTTTCTTAATTGGTTTATTGTACATTTTAGTAACAAAATGTTTTCATGAGAACGATTTTTATCGTTCAATTATGAGCAAAATTTACTTTCATGGTATCATGTTAGACTACGTTTTTAATCATAAATATGTCTTAAGTTATCTACGTTTAAATGTTTGAGATTGTTTACTACTTACTTCCGTTAAGTACAATGGTATATAACTAGCTTATAGAATTGCAATATTGCTATTAAATACAGTAAAGAGTATCAAATGGAATTCGAGTGCAAAGTGTTGGTAAGAAATCGATGCTTTTGGGTAAATTGTTAATTAATATATTATTGTTCTATTCGGCAGTACTATGGACGTTTCGTGTAGTTCAAATTAACAAATTTAATTGACTTTCTTTTGTCTTTGTTACCAGGGCTATAGATAATTTGTTTTTTGTAACTTTAGAAAAAGGATTTATAAATATTATATTACGCTAATATTTGTCATGCAGGTGCTTTCATATTAATTTTAATAAGTGTCTTGAAAAAAAAAACTTAATTACATTACAATTCTAGGTATAGTAAAGGAAATAAGAATAACAAAATATTATTGCTTTAATATTATAAAAATGGCATTTCGATTTTTAACGATTTTTTTAATGACTACATTGTCCCTTAAATTGTGATTATAATTGTTTATTTTTTTATTTGTGCGTAACTTTGGGACAAATAAATTTTGAGATTTTTATAAGATTCAGTTATTAAAACGAATATTTAATTAACCTTAGTGTCATTGCGAAGGTATTAAAATTGATCTTTGGTTAATATATTTAAGGTATAATATTATAATTAAGTACCTTCCTACCACGACGCTAAATATTTTAAAAATAGTTAAAGATGATTCAAGCGAAAAACATTGAGATTTTTTTTCTTATTTAAACATTACCAAGAGATGGTCTAGAATAATTATTTTCTACAAAAAAAAGGTCGCCGACGACGAACAAAAATATGAAACACAAAAAGAATCACACAAATTCAAAACCAACGGCGTTATCGAGTTACAAATAATAAAAAAAAATCATCAGTCAAATTGGAAACATTCGTTTTTTGAACGCGGATCGAAGAGATTAATACATGTGGAACATTTTTATAGCCACCTTTTTATTATTATTGACTACATTACACATTATATAATGTTGATGACAATATTATTGTCGTATAGTATAATAAAATCATAGAGAGTAATAAAAAGTACTTCATATAATAATAAATAAGCCATTTTATCGTCCAACTAGTGTGCTAGTCGCATTATTATAGTTTGCGTGAGTTATTCTATACGAACTAAATATAGAAAAGCCGCATCATTATAGAATACTAAAATCTAAGACTGAAACGTCATCAGCACGTGATTTAAGATTTTAAATGATGACCAATGTCGCGTATTGTGTGAATTATGTAGTTTTCAAACCAACTGTTAGTATAAATCGTGATTATTTGTCGATGTTTCTTTTGTTAATTGGGTTGTGGCTATTTTTAGAGCATTTAATGTCATGACTCGTATTTGCGCGTGAAAGTATCTAATTTAACAATCTACATAGGCAAGAATTTGTGAAATTTAAAATATTTATTGATGGCGGACGTTTTATAAATTATTCCACGCGAGAAATAATGAATGACTATACGGTGTATTCAAGATACATATTTTTAAATAAATTGGTAATATCGCAAATACGATATTTTTCGAAATTTACTAACCATAAATAATGAATCACCCTCAGGTAAACCCACCCACTATCCACAAATCGTATTTGTTTTCACGATATCGTTACGACATATCGTACACGATATTTTATCGCTGACCCCATTTCATCTACGCGTCTTCGCTTTATTCAAGCGTTACTACAATCCAACTCGACACCGGTGACGGTGGTACTGAGGTTTCCATTGACCAGTATATCGTGCAGCGGCTGACCAAGGAAGGTGGACAGTGAGTCGCTGAGCTTGTAGTAGTTAGCTTCTAGTGCTTCTTGGTAGGACACCTGGTCTGAGCTGATGAGCTTGGCGTTCAGTTGTAGCGCCGCGTGGCAGACCGTTAGGAACTCTCTGTGGACAATTGTTTTAATCAAGTAAAATTTTAAATGAAGAAAATAGCATCTTTTTAATTGTAATTTTAATGTAATAAATTGGCTAAAAGTTGCCAATTTATAACGAACAAAAACTTTGAAATTTCCTTCACAATAACCACACATTAACTACTCTATACCAAAAGTATACAAAATATATATAAAATAATTTTTGCAAATTACAAAGCATGCAATTTTCGACTGTACCGCCCTCACCTGAAGATCGCCTTCAGTTTGTCGACCAGCTCGTCCGGGTACATGTGCGCGAGCGCCGCGTCGAGGAACGCGTTCGCGTACGCTATGGGCCCCGCGTTCACTTGCACGCACACGCTGCCTTGCAGTCTGCGAATGTTCAGTTTTAATTGTTTTTATATTGGATTTTTAGAATTTTTTTTTAGTTGACCTTACCTATAAGTTCGTCTTTATAAATGGTATATTTTTTGTTAACAACACATTTTTTTCAGTATATATCTACCATGTAAATATGTAAAAATATCGATAAATAAAATCCTGAGGAACCTATTCTATACAACCTAGCCCACGGACTCACCTGAGCTGCAGTCTCTTAACATCCGGCGCCTTGGCGTGTACGATCTCGCCGAGCTCGGCCACCTGCGACTCCATCTCGGCGACGGCCACCTCTATGGGGCTGCGCTCCTCCACGCGGCACTCGCTGACTGGTATGCGCCGCTTCACGTACGGGAACCAGTTCTCCGCTGGAATTTTTGTTATTATTGAAAGTTTATTATATTGTATAGTATTTATTGTATAGGTTATTTTTTCATTTTGTGGAAACAATACTTTTTAAATAATATGTATATAGGAAAAGATGTGAATAAATTAATTCTACACCGTATCGGGCTTTTCATTTCGCATCGTAACTTATGTTTTATGCTATAGATTGGTATTATATGCGTTTATAATTCATGTTGATGTTTTATTTTATTCTTGTGTTTCGGGCCATTATCAAAAGAAGATGTTTCGTTTTGCTTAGATTTTTAGAAATGAAATTGTAACCTCTGTAAAACGAGATATTTTAATAAGTTTTTTTAGATTTTTTTTTTTATGCGGACTACTCACGCCGAAGTTGAAATAAAAAAACACGCCATTTTGTGTGTGATCATAATAACAACAGATAAATGTATATCTTCTGACAAAAGCGTAGGCACACGTGTCATACTATATACGAAATAATTAATTAGATACTGAAGACGGCATCTTAATCATTATAATATATGTTAATTCATCCCAGTTTCTGTCACACTTATACCTGAGATAAACGGACATGAGTTTTTTTGCTCAAAGTTCGGATTAAATCAATGGCATAATTTAGCGAATATTAATTCAAATTGAGACGAATACCAAGGGTTATCAACTATACACGACATTAATTCCTCAAATCGATGGACTTTTGATATAATTACAATATCAATACGAGCTCTGCTCTGTGTTACTCCGGTGATACGGTATAGCGACGGCGCCTGCTGACTATGTATCCAAGGCGTTAAAATGAACATATCCAAATAAGCGACATTTTCTATTCATTGCTCAGTGAGATCTTAATATCAATATATCGAATATTAGTCAGCGACTTCGCCATAGTCAGAGCTCTACTATAATATGCCTTTTGTATTTTTTGAATTAACGACAAATTTAGATTAACGATGTTTTCCTAAGCTCGAGATGCTCATTAAGATTATAAAAGTTAATAATTATCAATGTATGGCTATAATTAATATTGTAGAAATCAGTTTCAATGTAATATGTTTAACTCGGTTATAAATTATGGTTTGTATGTATATTTATTTAAAATATTATGTGGCAAAAAACCTTTGATAGGTATAAGTTTGAAAGGTCACATAAATTAAAGAAAATGAAACCGGGTCGATTATAAAGCATTTAAAAGTAGCAGGAAAATTATCAATCATTATGTTTTTTTTTTATCCATTCAATTCAGTTAATATTTTTCACTCTTAAACCTACCTAAACATAAACTGAGAATAAGAGAATGACGTTGTAAAGAAACGAATAAGAATACTATTCTTGTAGCCAGTATTTTACCACCTTTTATGTTTTCAATTTTAGTTTTATCTATTAATTAGAACGACAATCAAAAATCTATGAAAATGCAATTCAAAAATGACTAAACAGATTAATATTAATGTGGTAATTGATTTTTTTTACAAATATCAGGCAAATAAAATAGAGATGAGCATTGCAGATGCCTGGTATGTGCAAGACTGAATCTACATATAAATAAGTGATGAACCGATCTTATATATACTTCCTTAAAATAAAGCAATATATTTTAATAAAATGATACAATACAGAAAATTTTAAAGAATAAAAAAAAATTAGACCTCGAATCGTAGCAACGCTTCGCCTCTTGGCGATCATGGGTAGCCGAGAGGCTAGGCAAAAGACGCGGGTTCGAATCCTATTAAAATTTTCCGATATATAAAGTACCTACAAGTAATAAAGATTAAAAATAGTCGGACAGTCTATCAACAGGCCCATATCCTTTTTTGTCACCCTTCCCAGTCCATTCCTTCTCTCTAGTCATCAATCTTTTCCTTATCCCTTACCCTTTAAAAGAGGGCAACGCATTCGCAGAGGCTCATGCCTCAGAGGCTCAGATCGATTACCATCAGGCAAACCACCAGCTCAGTTGCCCGCTATGACAAAGCAAGCAGGCCCTGCACGTACCGGTGAGGTGCGTGAGCCGCAGCCACTGGTGGTGCACGGGCCCGCGCGCGGCGCCGTCCCGCGTGAACGGCGTCTCGAACACGAAGCGGCGCGCGTTGTGCGCGCGCTCGAACGTGTTCTCGTTCGCGCCCGCGCCCGCGCCCGCGCCCTCCGCGCGCACCCACGTCACTTGGATGTACGCGATCCTGCTGTCCAGCTCGTCTCTCTTCACCTGTTATTTTACGGTTTGTTATTTTGATTCAAGTATGTGATATAGGGTTCTATATCTTGGTATTGGTTAATGGTGAAATTAAATAATAAAAGGCATTTTGTTTGTTCGGCCGTCTCGTTTTTGAAATTTGATTATTTTACTTGTCAGGCCTTTTCTATTGATATTTTTGTCGATTTTCATCAAACATTTCTAGGATCGCTCGCACATATGAGTGATTGACTCAATTAATTTTTATATATACTACATACATGTATAGAGATAAATGTATCTACATTTTCGTTTCGTACAGTGTCGTATGCGTACATAGTTTTCACGCAACACAAAAATAACTAATGACAGTAATGTTGTGGTAATTTCTTACTTTTTAACTTGATGATTCAGTACCATTACTATGCCATGCGAGGCGAAACGCCTTTACAAAGGATTGGCTGACTTTGCAAAATTTAGAAGGGAAGAGATATTGAGGGGATGAAATTAACGGTCTGAAAAGGGTAAGTAACAACATCTTTATCTATTTCACGTTGATCCTTTGTGTGTGGTGTGGTGTGGGAAGGTTACCTACCCTAGTGCGAGCAGGCCTAATTCGGGCCGAAGTGTGCTCGACCACCACAATAGAAACGTGATAACAAAAATGTATTGGTTTACTACGAATTATTCATATTCAATACCATCATTATAGACACCTGTGTAAATATTTTCTGTAAAATTTTTACCTGTATAATTATTTCTGTTTAATGTTATCATACCATTTTATGATATTCATATAAAAAAATTATCGCGATACACGCCGACCGGCTTTACCCAAAACAAATATTTCTATATATATATACCAGAATTACATTTAACTCTGGTATATAAGCTACATGCCAAATATCAAAATCCGTTCAACGTTTCATTTATTTTTGTCCTTTTCTAAACAAAAGATAGTTTGTATTTTATGAAACTAACCTATTCATTACCGTACCATACCATACATACCGATTTCATTTCAGTTTAACGTATTTTCCTTGTTAAACTATTAAATATGTTATTGTACATAATTGATCCGTTTGTTGCGCTAAAAATACATACAATAAAATAATTTACTCCGTAAAGTTAAACCTACCATAATGTACGCCAAATAAAATAGAGGTCATTTGAACCGTAATGGACTACCCACAATACCGGGAACTGAGAAAAGTTATCGACATTTCGTTCCAATTATGAGAAATGTGTGATCATTAACCAAACGCAATATTTACATACGAAACCAGTTTATTATTAATAAACTAACCGGTGCTGAATCCATGATCATCTTAACGCTGCCGGCGCCAAATTTTTGCTCGTAGAATTGTTGGAGCTTCTCCGAAATCTCGCTGAGTGACGTCAGTTTGGGTTCCTTGTAAATGAACTCGACGCCCTCTTCATCTTCGCCAAAGTGGGCCTTCCCGAAGAACGCGACGCGATAGAATCTGCCCAAGAGACGTTTCCCCGAATTCGTCACTTCAATGACTTTCGCGTAGGCCTTGGTCAGATGTTGATAGCACGCAAGGAGCGCCTGATAATCCTTTCTTCGTTCGTATATCGGTATAACGAGGCGGTATAGTGGCCCGAGCAATTCATATCTTTCAGCCTTATCAACGTATTCTGTACACAGCATCAGTTGATCGAGCAGGGCTTGTTCGTTGTAGTGAATGTCGGTCATACCTGAAACAAAGTTCCGATAACTTGAGCATATAGAGGTTGATGGTTAAAATTGGAAACTAAGATAAACTCAATAGGTTTATTTCATATTTTATTAATAAGTACTACTAGTAATATAAGGATTTTCCTACAATCACGCAAGATATTTGAATTGATCTTTTTGGCATTAAATAATAGTAACTTATTTCAGATACGTATTAGTTGCAATAGAGGATAAAAAATAAATCACAGTCTATGTCGCGGTCTACTGCATGTTATGTTATCATTCATATGCATACAACACTATACATACATAAAAATACAAATAGGTTGAAAGTTAAATACATGAAGCATTTTTTTGATTATATATTTCGAGTATATCTAAGTGCCCGCATAGCACATTTATGTCATCATAAATTATCGTGAAGAGGTATGGATCAATAAATATTTTTGAGATATTAAATCCCCAATTATTTGTGCTTACTTTCACAATTTTTTTAGAATGCTTAAGATTTGATAACAGTAGGTGTTTGAATAATTAGGGTTTCCCATCCTTTTAATTACTATATTAATTAATGATTGTTTATTGTATATTGTTATGAAATGTTTAAAATGGTTCTAGCACTAAAAATATGAACAGACAGATAATCAGATTTAAGTTTAAGTTTATAATATTAGTATGCATACTTAAAAATCTCATAACTGGTTCTTTATAAGCGAAGTCCTTGAATTCTAGTAACTATAAAAACTGTATTTTGTGCCTAATAATACAATCACATATTAAATAAAAAATAAAACAATCTAAGACAAATTTAATTATCTACAGTCAATTGGGAGTCATAAAAGTCCATATATATAAATTGAAACTATATTAAATAATTATGCTTCTGACAAAGGGCATGGTATATGTCGTCAGGGTTTGCCGAATTAATGTTTTCCATCAATATTGCCCTCAGGTTAGTTTTGTCTTAGTTGTGACAATAACCGATAAACCAGCCGATATTATATTTTACTAATACCGGTATAAATTTCCTTTAAAATTGTAACATTAAATGGTGCTTAAGCATATGGGTATATAAAGGTGTAAATATAAGAATATGTGCAGTCGAAATCTGATCGCGATCGCGCGGACTTAAATGTCATATGTAGTTAAAGGTGATTTGAATCGATAAAAATGAGCCTTGTGGCATTATTAACTGTACTTTCAATCGGAGTATGCAGTTGTCAGTATCATCACAACTCACACAAACCGAACCAACCAGATAGAGATGATACTTTAGCAAAATCCGACATGGTTATGGCTTTTGTGGTACGTTGAAAGAAAATATCCTAGTGTTTTATTACACACAGTGGGTGTTAACAAAAAAAAAGTCTAATTATATTTAATTCATTAGGTTTTCCGACACGGCGACCGGACACCAGATCAAGGAGAACTTAATAAATTTCCAAATTTCAAATTGGAAAAAAATGCATTCTTTCCATTCGGAAAGAAGGCTTTAACAAACGTAAGTAATCAACTATTTAAACGTTCATAATTCATGTTGCCGTTTATAAAGAAAATTGAGTACGCGTGAATAATTGAATGGATCTTACAAGATTTAATACATTATGCTAATACAAAGTGTAACAATGGTGATTAGGTTTCGTTTCGCTTACTCTCCGATTGATCGTGTGCTATACATGAGCTCGATATGAATATATATTACAGAGAGGCAAGGAAAGAGCATCCCGGGTGGGTCAATACCTGAGAGATCGATATGATGGGTTGATATCGAGGCTCTATCTGCCTGAAGAGGTTCACATACAGACGACAGACTACGCTCGAACTAAAATGTCAGTATTAGTCGCTTTGTCGTCTCTGTACCCGCCGCTGGCCATGCAGAGGTGGAACCCTCGTCTGAACTGGCAACCCATACCGTACGACACGCCTCTACGTGATGATGATAGTGTATGTATATGTCCATGAATATGCAAGCTATTTAGTTTTATTAATCAATATTATTATTGCGCTATGCCGTATTATTATTTGGTTATGCTTTGGATTTATAATACATTTCTTTTATAAAAAGTACATGTAGGAAAAATAAGAAGAAAATGTATGAAAAATATTTAATTATAAAAAAATAATAAAAAGGCTTTTTTTATTTCATTTTAAAAGGAGAAACAAAACTATCGTATACATTGTATTAAGAAGTAGGTTCATATATTTTAACCAAAAACTAACAACTAATTTTATATTTTATTTCAGTTATTGCATTTTAATAACTGTCCAGCTTACGAGCAATTAAAGAACAAATTATATGATTTACCAGAGGTTCAATCGCATTTGCAAGCATCCAAAGGTCTGTTTGAAATATTAACGGAAAAAACTGGATATAATTTTACTATTCCAGAAGAAATTTTCATGCTGGACAACCTATTCCAAGCTTTGGTATGGTATTTGTTCGTTATAATCATTTTACATAAAATCTAACTCGCTTTTTTTAACCGACAGTTTTACTTTTCATCAAAAAATTTTGTTATATTGTTATGCCAATCCTTACTAGTATCATAAATACGTATCTGTTTTCCATTTCATGTTGAAGGTTCTGGACTTTTTTAGGATAGAATTTCTGTGTCAGGAGATGTTTCGAAGCTACAGAATGATAAATGCTACGTTTACATGCCGTGAAACATCTAATTCCCAAGTATTTTTTTTTAGAATCGCTATGTAACATTTTAATTTAAATTTTCAGAACAATGTAGATATACCAACTCCACAATGGGCTCAGAAAATTATGCCTAATATAAAAGAAATGACTAAATTAGAGTACTTGGTAATGTTTTATACAGACGAATTAAAAAGAATATCAGCAGGTAAGAGGTCTACAAACATAGTACTGGTTTATTTAACAATATTTTATAATACATTATACCATAATACATAAATTTAATCTTTGGTTTCTGCCTGCAGGAGGAATATTAGCAGATGTTGTGAACGCAACAAAAGCAAAAATAGCTGGTGACAATGATCAACCTAAGCTCTTTATATATTCTGCTCATGAAGACAACGTAGCTTCATTATTAGCAGCGTCCAAAGTATTCGTACCCCACCAGCCTAAATACGGTTCTACAGTGTCTTTGGAGTTGTGGAGAAATCGTGTAACAGGAAAATACGGTTTTATGGTATGGTGTATTTTCTTTATCTTTTCAATATATAGGTAGCCGTTGCAGCACATTGTCAGAAAGGCAACAAATACACATTGCAATTCGATTCGGTGGTGTATAAAGACACCGGTCGTGCCAAGCTTATCTTTATAATAGGATGATTGAAATTCCATTTACATGGGTGGCTTTTAAATTATCCCTTAATAGATTAGACTGTGAAGACAAAGCGAGCACTCCTTCACTTTTTGTACAAACGAAAACTTGAATTAATATTAAGATCGCTCACTTAATGCGTAGCTATGCAGAAGTAGTCAATAATTAAAATTATTCCTTTTCAGGTTGTATACGCCGCAGAAATCGGACGCACGCCAGTAGTGTTACCAGTGGCAGGTTGCGGCGGCGGAATGCTTTGTGACTACAACACTTTCCTTGATTTAACCAAAGATTTTGTACTACCACACAGTGAATATAAAATGCATTGCAATATATCTTAGTATTTACGAAAAATGAGTTTTATATATAAAATAAAACTGTAACTATTTCCTGTAAGATAGAAATTAGTTTTTAGATATAAAATATAACCTTAAAAATGTATAATTTGGATACCATTTTTGGGTATTTTTCATGCCCAAAGACCGTTGAAATCAATTAATATTGAAAAATAATTTTTGCTATCAATTTAATAATACATATAGATTATACACAACATAATCAAAGTACAATATTAACGTACTATAATAATAAATTGGCTGTGATTTGTATGTTTTTTGTTTTGAATTCCTCTCCGTCCTAATTTTAATCTCCTATAGTGCGAGGTAATATTAACGAGAATGTAGATTAGAAAATGGGATAAATTACACGACTGTATTCGTAATCTTTTGCGTTTAAACCTGAGTATGTAATTAGAGCATAACATTTTATTGACATAAAACACCTTTTATTTCACATTTAAAACTAAGGTTTATAAAGATAAGAGTGCTCTATTTACATAAATACAATCAGACAAATAATAAAGTGGAATCTTTACAGCGAATAAAGTTTCTAAATCGAGTCTATACAGCAATTTCAATTGCAACCGATAAATTACTTATATTATTTAATATAACATATTTGTACGTATTTTCTACACAACAAAAAACCCTCATAATAAAATTAGTTTATATTGGAATATAAACTTTAACAAAGTACTTCACTTAATAGTAAAATGCGTTTATATTCACTATTTAGCTAGTCTCCATATAATCTAAGCGAATATTCCGCAATCAAACTTGATTCATCAAACAAGTTCTAAATGCAAACAACTAGGTTGTGGAGCAAAAAATAAGTAATCCCATGAATAATTGCACTTTTTTGTATTCTGAATTTGTACGCTCATCTTTTAGAATCCCTTTTTTATTCACCCACTTGTACAACGTAAAGTAAAATATGTTGAAGCAACAATCGATACAATAGATTTAATATACGCAACTGAATGAGTTGTTTATATTTTATAGATTTTAGGACATTTCATTATTTCATCAAATCACATTCTACTATAACAGTTTCACCGTCTCGTCTATTGAGGGTCTCCAGATTATTTCGCGCTCTAATCACATTACGATCTCGGCCCTCTTCAATGTCCCTGTCTAGATATAAACTATACGGTGGCTCAGAGCATGGCAGTCGAAATCGACTCGCGGTAGCGCGTGCTACCTAGTCGATTATTTTATTGTTATATAGACATCTTTTTTTTTATTTACATCATGGGCACTTTGATGGTGTTCGGTTTGTTGTTGGTAGCCGTGTTGTGTAACGAGCTGAGGCCAGAGCTTCCTTTAGAAGCGGCTGCGGAGGTCGATAACAAAGTGGACGTAGTAGACAATGGCTTGGCGAACACTGATCTGTTGATGGCTTTTGTGGTATGTTCAATCGTATGAGCCGATTTGTAGCGGGTCACAGGTGTCACGCTTGTTCCGAGTGATATTGTTTCCATTGCTGGTTTGATTAGTGTTGTATATTATCATGGATGGTTTATGTTCCGTATAATAAAATTAAATGGTAATGGATGAAGCATTTTTATAACACACACATTGAAACGATTTGTCTAGGAGAAAAAAAAAACTCTAAATTGGTGACATATTGATGACATAAAACAATTTACTGTAAAAAACATGCAAAATAACAATTACTTGCAAGATTTAAAACATCTGTTTAATATGTAAATATGTTATTTAGAGGTATCTAACAATGAGCATCTTATATCCATAATATTCATCTGTATCCATATTACATAATGTTACAGGTTTTTAGACACGGTGACCGAACGCCGGATCAGGAAGAGCTAGACAAATTTCCTTCTGATCAACACTATGATAATATATTCTTTCCTTACGGAAAGAAAGCGCTTACAAACGTAAGTCACATGATACTCTTCGTTTAACAACAACATTCACTTGTTTTATATATTTAAATATATTGTTTGAAACAGAAAGGGAAGCAGCGCGGATATCAAGTCGGGGAGTATTTGAGGAAACGTTACAACAATCTAATCTCTAGTCTTTATTTACCCGATGAGACACATATTCAGACGACAGATTTCGCGCGCACTAAAATGACCGTTTTGACTGCATTGGCTGCTCTGTTTCCACCACCACCGGCGCAAAGGTGGAATCCTACCCTTAACTGGCAACCAGTTCCATACGATACACCTGCATATGAAGATGACGATGTAAGTACTTACATTTAAATAGTTACATTCATTCTGGTCCGCCTTCCTCGTTAAAACGTTTAGCTCATTAAAGACATAATAGAAGTTAATTGATGCGTACAGAACTGTAAGAATAAGTGACATGACATAGTGTTAAAATAATACAGACAATACTTAATGCTAATTAGGTAATAAGTATGTAAGTAACTGGTATTTACACGATTTTGATGAGTGGCTCGTGCGCGTTGTGGTACCGGTTTCGAAAAATTAAATTTATTGCCGAAGAAATCACGTCAGGTCAATACAGATGGACTCTAACGTTAGATAAAAACAAATTTAAATATTTTGCAGTTCATGTATTATTACAATTGTCCACGATATCTGCAATTACGGGATAAAGTTTACGCTTCGGCTGAAATCCAGAACAGGATGATACCATACGAAGGACTCTACAAATATTTGAGCATTAAAACTAAAACCAACATTACGACACTGGAAGATGTTTTTTATTTAGACAATCTATTTCAAACTCTGGTATGAACGCAAAATACATATACAATGTACTTTTATCTATTTATGAAAAATATTCGTCATGAATGCCAATTGTTTTATAGGAAAATGTCGGAGTACATCCACCGCAATGGGCGATAGACGTTATGCCGAAGATAAAAGAGGTAACAAAAATCGAATACGCTGCCGAGTTTTATAACAGCGAAATGATACGATTAGCTGCAGGTAAAAAAAAATAACAACAACTTAATTGAAACAATTTCGAAGTAAAAAATCTGAATGACCTTTTGTTTTTAGGAGTATTGCTCGAGAAAATAGTGAATGTAACGCGTGCGGCTATAGCTGGAGAAAAAGATTTACCTAAACTGTGGTTGTTCTCGGCTCATGAGAACAACGTAGCAGCTCTGATGTCCGCTGCCCGAGTGTTCAGACCGCACCAGCCAAAATATGGTTCTACTATATCACTTGAATTGAGAAAACGTCGATTAACCGGCCAATATGGATTTACGGTAAGGTGTAATAATAATTTTAGAACGCTACTAAACGATTTGTTGCACTTGACTTGTTCCAATACAATACAGGTAATGATTACGGAAATATTATTAGCATCGCATTTATAGCATTTACGTTATATAAAAAACAATAAAGAAACATCAACGGATGTACAAGTTATAACAAAAGGATAACCTTTTATACAATACGTTTAATACAGTGCAAAATGCTAAGATAGTACAGGACTTTTTCGCAGTGTGTTTTCTCGGATTTCCTTCCATAAAACATTAATCAAAGTATAGGAAATACCTCATAAATGTTATCCTTGATCAATGTATTAAAACGGAATCGCCGGTAATATAAAGCTATGATGCGTCGTCTGTCTAATCCCTTAATGAGTATTTATACTCTCACAGGTCGTATACTCTGCCGACGCTGGAGGTCCTGGAGCAATATTACCGATATCGGGCTGTGGCGGGCTACCCTTGTGCGACTACGATACATTCCTCTCACTCACACGTGAATTCGTTCTGTCTCATAGTGAATACAAGAAACAATGCTCTACTCCCGTCACTTAAGAGTCAAAATCGAAGGAAACAAAATTTCCAATGATTTGTGGGTGTAGATGTAGACTGAATAAATATGAAATGTAGGTTAAAGTCAGATTTTCGATATTAAATTGGCTGTGATATAATATTTTTGTGTTTCATTTCGACAACTATAAAGAGAACCTTTTCCTTGTTGAATGATATAGATTAAATAAAATTTTAAATATCTGCTTTTTGAGAAAAAGCTGTTTTCAGATTACGGGAGAATTAGAACCAACCGTAGAAATTAAATGAGAGTATATAATAGATGGCAAGTATATTTTATGGTACAGATTAGTAAACAAATAGGCAAATACGATGAGTAAACATAAAAGATATCTTTCTGTGTCTTATCTTCTGAAGGATATCAGAATTAAGCTCGAGTATTCAGAGACGCTGATTATTTCTGACAACGCCATGCAAATAAGTGAATGAAACTAAGATTTCTAAGTGATTATTTACTGTTTTTATTTATTAATTTAACTTAATAATTTCATGGTCCATCTAACTAGTATTTTATGTGTCAGGTAAGTACCTATCTAAGCAAATTATATGGGAGGCTTGATTGTTATTAGGAATTAAGCGTTTCGGAACCATACTATTATGATTCCTAGTAATTAGAAGATTGAATTATTTGATTATTTTAACATTAATTGAATACAATGATAATTAATAATGACATGATCTTGACCAATTATCTAATTTAGATTATATTTTTGTATAATACCTGAATATTGTATACATTTAATAAAATGCCAACCTACCACTACATTAACGGTAAGTATATGACAAAATTACTTGAGGCATTAAGGTATAATAATAAGGCCATCTTGGTATTTCTATTTACTTGAAAACATCAATACAATACTGTGGGAGAATTGTACCACAACGGCCTCTTTGTACTGTATGGGCATTGAGGAAAAAATAGCTTTAGTCACGTTTAAAAAACAGCACAATACAAATTAGATTTTACGCCACATAAAATAGCATTTTATACAGCGGCGACGTAATGATAAAATCTGAACATCCCATTCAAATTGACGTTGACAAGGGCGTAACCGGGGAGTCAGTGTAGCACATACAAATAGCCGTGATGGTTGCTCTCGCATGTGTAAATAGATACCGTACAATCGATTGGACAAAGTCAATCATCTGAGCAGGTCGCAACGACCGTGAATTCGCGGAGCGTCCCGCGTGGACTCAGTGAGACAGCACTTCGCGCGTCGTGCACTTCCGCCCTTGCATCGTCCGCAATTACGAACAATCCATTGTATATGTCTGTGCTATGATTCAAGCATAGTCCTTTGATATGTGCAGTACTAAGTGATCAATACGCGGTTCAATATTGGGATACAATGTAGAATTGTCAATCCGGAAGAGGAAAATGTAAGTGGTAATCGTAATTGCTGATATTGCATTGATTTGTGTTAATAATGCTTTGATGACTGTTCGTGTAAGGAAAGCAGAAAGACCTTTACAACAACTTAGTTTAACCAATGTCTTCGATGATAAATAATTCACCTCAACAAAATAGTTTTAAAATGTAATTTTAATCACAATTTTCATTCCATCAATGTTTATGTTTTATTCAGCATACTATGCATTGATTGTTTTACGAGATTTTAAAGAGTTTGCTTGTATGCTTTTGCCGTAACAAAATTCGTTGACTTTGAGTATACATTTATATAACGGATTTCATATATGTATGGTATCCAAGTCAGAAGCGAGAAGAACTCGCAAAGCTCGCGTTGGAATCCAGTATCTATTAAGAATTAAGCGTAATGTATGATTCTTATTGGATTTAGATTATCTTAGGATCTTCGCATACTCAGAAAACATCATGGACATCGGTTCTTCGGTGACCATATAATTAAGTTAACGTGAGACTGTATCAATATAAAAGAGGTACGTAAGCTACAGGAGCTACAGTAGGTTGTTTTGTGATAATTGTTACTATTTTTTTAAAGAAAGAGACGAAATGTAATAGATAATAGCAAAATGTTGGAACATTTAACCTGTTATTCACAAGAATTTGATATGTAATAATAACTATATAGTAAAGTGAGAAATACTAATAAGTGTAAACCTAAGAGTACCTACTGACAGATGAGGATAAAAAAATAACATGTCCATGGGTAGGTACTAAGTAGTAAAAATAACTAGAATTGATTACATTCGTCGATAATATAACACACTAATAGTCAGACTAATTGTCCACTATTCGGAATTCACCTAAACGTTCCCACAGTATAATAGTATTCTCAATGTTTTAACAGGAAAGAGGGCGGTCGCGAGGAGGAGCCGACCAACGCGGCGGATGTGGCACCGAGCATGAGGACCGAACATACTTGCTGCTGTCTCGGCGTGTTGGTGGGCGTCTCACTCATTGCCGGTGAGCCAGACTGACGCATTGTATGAAGAGGGCTAGAATATGAAACGTCTGTAGCGAATTTCTTGTCAGCAGTTCGTTAGACCGTGATTGATATACGACCTGAATCGTCCCTTCCTTGAAAAGAAGAGAGCGTCCCTTCCTTGAACCATTCCCACAACCCATGGGTGTAGCTAGTGGAGGTGGGGAGGGTGAGGGGTCATCATTTTGGGGAATGAGACTTAAATAATGTACTAAATTATGTTGACTAGATGAGTGGATATAAACATTAATTTATCTTTCGCTTTTGAGTCGTTTTGATTTATAAACAATTTTATTACTGTTTTTTTTTCCTTATTTTATGGTGTATTGGTGAGATTTTTTATGTGGCTTAATAAGTCAATGTATAATCAATATTAATTATTCATCAATAGCGCATGTTACATCCATATAAGGTCAAGAAATTTTTATTGTTTTCTCTACATACGATCTACACGTGAACATTTAGAAGTACGTAATCAACATTCTCAAAGCACCAAGAATTTATGAAAAAGAATCTCACGGCTTACAAAGTGATAAGAGCTAAGGATATATATGTACCTATTATAAATGTTTGATTTTTATATCACTTGGCCTGTTAGCTGATAGCAACATTGTTCCCATTATAGTCATACATTTGTTCTGCAAATGTTTATGCATAGCACTCTCTTCCTTCTACATTTAGATTTAGGCTTCCGAACTTATCGCAGATTTATTCGACATTAAATTGTTTTTTTTCACACATATTTCGTGAGAGGAGTTAAGCTGCTTGCAGCTGACGAACCAGTAATCCACAGTCTTCAAATAAATCAACGCGCTTCAATATAAATTCTTTATATATTTTGTTGTTGTGTATTAAAAAAATTAATTGTTTATTTTGGTTCAAATGTTTGTAACTATGAACGATTACAAATTGTTGTTTACTAAATAGATAAATCACTTATTATTATACTATCAAAAAGTGCAGGGGTCAAACATCGTATGTTGTCGGGACCATTGACTCCCAAGCCGAAATAGGAAGTGCTGAATGTCGTTTTTAAGTTGTAAACATAATCAGTCATTCCACCTTTCTAAATGATAATAAGATATATTCCACAGCCCTCGTCGCTGTGATTTTGATGAAAGATTCAACCGTCGAAATCACAGTTCTACGGCAAGTCCATGTGGTAAGTTATTATATAATTCTATATACTTTTCTATTATTTTTATGCAATGTAGTTTAATAGGTTTATTAAGTGAATGTCGAATAGGTTGTTATCATTGATTGTGTCAAATGATTTTAATTGACGATCGAAATTGTTTCAATTGGGTGTTATGCTTAGTTTTTGTTTTCGATGGCAGAAATACAATATGCGCCTTTTATTATAAAATAGAAGATTGAACATTGTTCTTATCGAAAGAATAAACTAAGATCTTAGTTACATAAAGTATATGCTTAGAATTTGAATGGTATTGCTGTTCATAAAACGATCTCGGTTATGACACAAGAATCGTAAGTTAATAACATAAGAAAACGCGACAGTCCTTCATAAACCTCGTTTGCAGTGCATAATTATAAACATGCAGCATCGCTGCTGCTCTTTAGTGAACATAATCTATACTGGCTCATCCCAAAGGCGAGGGATATATGGGATAAATATATCAATTGATTTTTATTATTCTCGTGCTTAGCTGATGTCTCACGGCGAGCGCACGCCGGACGAGCGTGAACTATCCATGCTGGGGGCGCCCCCACCGGATCACGTTTTTGTTCCTTACGGCGCAGGTGCCTTAACCAATGTAAGTGAGCTTATTACTCTGAATGTATACTATTACTCGATTGCATCTACAAGTAGCAATTAAGCTAGTTGAGTTATTTAATCGGAGAACGTGTATCCATAATGCAGTATATAAGTGAAATATTGAACACTATATAATGCTCATGGAATCATGGGTCAGAAAGGCTACTGAAGAATTCATGAGTGCCCACAAAATTTAAGGTTTTAAGGGAATAAATCTATCAATCATTTGATAAGATAAGATACTCCATATAGATAACATAGACTTTTTTTTTATTTCAAATGTGCTTTCCCTGATCGCCATCATGAAACTTTGTATTAGATATGACAAACATATAAATACTGCGTAAGAATATACATATCTGTTATAATGTATCAGATATACGACTTTAGCGAAGCGTTTACTTCCCGGTGCCAATGCGGGAGGGATCTCTATTCCTGAAGGTCACCGTTTAAACAGGAACGAGGTGTCAGAGCCGCAGATAGCTGTCCAACACTAATAATGATTTATTGCTCGCTGCAACGCACATCCCGCTTATAGAAAGGCATTCGCCTTGCTGCGTCACAATATTTTTAGCACGTCTAGGATAATCGAACGGGGTCTTATTGAAGCTTTACATAATTTGGAAGATCAAAAATTTATACAACATACTTTACTCGTTAAGCTTCACTGAATTTTAAGAGGAATAATTAGAAAAGTATTTATTTACCAAGCATCGAACATAACATAATCGCATTTTATCGTTCACAGGAAGGAAAAATGTTGACTTACGAGATGGGTGCGCTGTTAAGAAAACGATACAATAATTTCTTGGGGCCTTATTATGAAGCCGGTAAATACGGAGTTAGGATATACAACATATATGTTTGATTCGTACACATTTGTAAGATACTTGGGATACCTAGTTGGTTTTCCTTATGAATTAATTCTATCTATAAATTAAATCTGTCTTGACCTTTCCAGCAAGGTATTATTAAAATTCTTCAATATAAAAACTTTGTATAAAAACTCAATTCAAACGTACAAAAAAAAGTCAGATTTCAATAAATTATAGATATTTGCATTCGTTATTCACTCATTCAATCTGTCGATATTCCTTACTTAACGATTAGCCATCAGGATTACGCAAAATATAATATTCTTCTGAATACTATTCTTAGGAGAGTAATCGAAAATAAAACTGAAATCGATCACATTTAGTAGTTCAAACAGAAGTCTGCCATAATCTCGGTCACCCATCTAATTGATGACAGTGTCAACCGTTGCTTAACTGAGATTGTTTTCTATAGCAAAAGAAATATATCCTCTAAAAATTGAAATTATCTAACTCATCGCTAATGAGATATCGTAGATTATTTTTAAGTGGAGAAAACTAGTATAGATACCCACGTCGAACCTGGAATTTTATTTAGTTGAATGTATTTCTTTAAATTAAAATACATGATTTATTAGACAAGAGCATGGTGATAACTTCGGACACGAGTTTAAGTAAGATGACAGCGCTGTTGATAGCGGCCGGTCTCTGGCCTCCAACACCTGATCAGATGTGGAACGACACGTTCTGGTGGCAGCCCGTGCCGTATCAATATCCGTCGAAAGGTGAAGACTATGTGAGTATTCGGTGAACGACTGGATGATTGAAAAGAGGCAAGAGAGGGCCTTATACATTTCTTTTTTATTTTTATCTGTTGTTTGTATGGCTTTATTGGATTTGAACGTGTTAAAGTTAGATAGGTGTGCGGTTTCCACTAATGTGGTATTGTGGTAATCTCATCCTAAATCAAATATTATGTCCAAAGTGTGCGAAGTCGTGGCTAACAGATAATAAATTATTTTTATAACAAATAATATATTAGATATTACTTAAGAATAATGATTAAATAAAAATGTCAGTGAGATGATGATTAATTCGAAATAAAGTTTCCTACTGCATAATTTTCAGCTATTATATGAAGAGAACTGTCCAAGATACAATCAAGAGAAACACAGGCTTCTGAAGGCATTCATTGAAGAGGGATTATTAATGCCATATAGAGACTTGTTTCATAAAATAGCGCAACTCACCGGTACTAATTTTAGCACTCCGCAAGATGCCTATCACTTGAACAACTTATTTTTAATTCAGGTATATATTTTAACACTAAAATTAGCCAGGGAAGTGCAAAACAAAAATCAAGTAAAATTAATCCAACTTTCAGGACGATATAAAAGTGGCGAATCCAAAATGGGCTAAGCACGTCAAGAGAAAACTAATGGATGTTGCAAGACTGGAGTATACAATGATGTTTCATAATAATCTACTACGAAAACTAAGTGGCGGTGAGATAAGTTTTTTTTTATTTGTCTATAAATAACAATAAAGTGTCATCTTATATCTCATATGTCATAAGTTTCCTGAATTACAACAGCGATGAGTAATGTAACAAAATGCATTCATCATCATTTTTATAATTGTTTTCAAATAAATTTAGTTTAATTATTATGCCATCGTATCGGATAACAAAAATAAATTATAAATTTGACATAATTATTTTTGTGATTGTGATGTGATTATATTTACAAATCAAAATCTACTACTAGAACAATTAATGAACAAATTTCTAGTTTTTAAGACTGAATGTGTTTGACATACTAGATATATATTTAAATCTTTGTATTGATGACAAATACCTTATAATTTCAGGAAATTAACGCAAAAGAGATTTATATGCCTCACTCCACCATTAGATATATACATTTTTATATTGTGTCTATATCTGTAAACTTTCAGTATGTCGTTGACATATTTTCTCAAACTATATTACGTTCCAATAATTTCAGGGGCTTTACTCTCCCAAATAATAAAAGAAGCGATATCAAACACCCAAGAAGCGACCAGTCAGACGGTGATCGTACGCATCGGCACGCCCGTGTCCGTCGCCTCGCTTCTGTCCGCGTGCGTCGCGCCCCCGCCCCGCCTCCCCGACCCGGGCGCCGCGCTACTGTTCGAGCTACACGAAAAACTACCTTCCGCGCAAGGGAAGAAGGATCAAATCATATTGTCGCATGGACAGAAATTCGGATTCAAGGTGAGTTTGTTTTTTTTTTAATGACAAAAATAATTATATTATTGCTTTTAGGAGTATGGAGCCATGTGAGTAGTTGTTAGATTAAATGAAATAGGAAATTGCAATGGATAATTGTCAATTGACTGTAATTTATAAATATTAATATACTCGTTTATCTAAGTATGTATTTGAAAAAAAATTGGGAATCAAAGGCATTTTTTTTGTTTTATTAAAATAGCCAAGGTTATTTGTAAATTGACCCTTTCGATTTATAGCACTATAATGACGACGGAGTTATAAAGTTTCAATTTATTATAATTTAAACTTTGTGTATGTATAAATGTATTCATGTACTCTTAATCGCATATATAATTCTTGTACATATTTGATTTTAATAAGTAGAAAATTGTCCAATTTCTTCATTGTCCTTTTCGTTTCAGATTTATTACTGGGACGACGACTCTGCAGAGCCAAGACTAATGGAAGTGCCTGGATGCAATGCCTTCTGTCCTTTGGACACATTCAAAGAAATTACAAAATCTATCGTGTCTTACAACTATAAGACGGATTGTAAACTTGTTCCTATAACATGATTTAAGCGATAACTTGTGTGTAATATTCATAATACGTTGCAATACTAAACTTTTTACCCAAATTAGTGCTTAAAACACGGAATATATCAAATAGATGATTAGAGCACTTATAAATGAAACAGAAGTTCAACACGTTGCTTAAAGCTTAATGTATTTTCATACTTATTACGTAGATAAGAGGAGAATATTATAGTTTAGTTTCTATACCATACATTCCTTACGTAGATAGCAAAACGCAATAGTTGTTAACCCAATTTCTCCTGTCCAAAATTCAGCAATTATTTAACAATACATTTGTGTTTTATTTTGCGTTTAATAAAAAAAATGTTTCTTATATTGTTAGTTTTACTTACCTTCATCGATCTTGAGACCTGTTTCATCATTCGGAATGTTTTTAGATATATCAGCGAACGCATCAGCGCCCCACGATTGCGCACCGCGTAGCTTTAAATATTCGGCTATCAGCGCGGCTATGTGCAGCTGGCAACACATCGCCTGCAGAAAAATACTACCGTTAATAATCAAACGAATTAATATATCTTATCCTATCCTACTTCCTACTAATATTATAAATGCGTAAGTTTGTAAGGATGAGTCTGTGTTTGTTGCTCTTTCACGCAAAAACTACTTAACCGATTGCAATGAAATTTGGTACGTAGACAGTTGGACAACTAGAATAACATATAGGCAACTTTTTATACCGATATTCTTACGGGATACGGACTTACGCGGGTGAAGCCGCGGCGCGCAGCTAGTAAACCAAATAAAGTAACCATTCATATTTAATAAATTTGATAAATATTTTTCTTATTATCAAATGTCAACTCAAACAATGCACGCGGTTATACCTCGTCGTGGTCCGCATTCCTGGAGTGCAGATCGGCGAGCGTGGCGAGCCACGCGTGCCGCAGCCGCGGCGTGGCGCGGCACGACGCCGCCAGCGCGAACTGCAATTCCGATAGCTGGATGCTGCCTGCACCTGGATGTGACAACAATCTTTATTTGCTACGAATATGATACAAGAGATGCCGATATATGTACATATAGCTATGAACAATATTAGTTATTATTTATATTATATATAGTAGTATTATTAGTGCAGATCTACACTAAAATCATAACGATGATACTTGTGTATATTTGTATTATGTTTGTAACGTTTTCACGCAAAAACCTAGATCTTTTACAAAAAATTATTTCATCGTTAGAAAGCGCGACTCCGCTGAGTGAAATAGGCATATATTATGTACTACGGGCGAAGCCGGGGCGAACAGTTACAAAAAAATCTAAAAGAAAAAGTTCCGTTCCGCAATATTTATGTATGTTTGGCTTAATATAGAGTATGCAAATAAATCATTGCGTACATGTAGCGTGATGCTAGTGTAAAATAATTACAAATACGTGAATTGAACTGGTGTTTGCTACTGTATAGTTTACCAGCTGTACATGCAACTTCATCTGCTATGTAAAAAAAAATTTTCTCGGTTTTTTAACTCGATAAATGGACTATCTCATGTCACAATATTTTTTCAATTCTAACAAGATATTACTAACAATTTAAAGAAATAGAATAGTCAGCTTAATAATATAAGGATAGACTATAATAATACCACAAGTGATTCTTGTGACTCTCTTTTTATATGTTACTTGTAACATGTTAAACAAATAAATTTGTTGAGCTCTTATCTTAAAAGCTACCTGGCTAGTTCGAATAAACAAATTAAGATTACAAGAGCTGAAATATGAATGAATATTTTTATGAAATTACAATAATAATAAATGTAATTTTATTAGATTCCTTCTACAGATAACACAAAATCAAGTCATATTATACATTGTTAAACAAGATGTAACGTTCAGTTTCATTCGTATAAATAATTAAAAAACATTCAATAGGTAATATAGTATCGAAAAGTATATCCACAACAACGTACCGGTGCCGCCACCCGCGGCTCCAGCGAGTCTTGCCCGCGCGCCCACTACGGTGCGCACGCGCCGCATTAGTTCTGCCACTTCGCTTGAAAGACCTGTTTAATAATGCGGATATAGAAATACAAAAAAACAGTATTTTCAGGTTCATTACGACGGAAAAATATTTAGGATTTAATCAATACACCGTACTGAAATATTCTGTTAATTCCATAAAAAGCATTCGAATGAATGATGAATTGTATACAGAACCTCAAATATAAATGATTTTATTGAAGAAGAAAAACAACAATTTAATTTCATATCAAATGGCTTTATGAAGTAATGGTGTATATTTACCGGTCCCCTTCATTGCTTTGTCTCCCGTAGCGAAGCAATTGATAACCGATAGTGATTCTTGAAAACGTTTGCAGTTCAATGCTGTTGAATTATCCAGAAGTTTCGACACGGCGATTATGACCTTTAAAATTAAATTCAATACTCAACGACTCGGCTGTTACCTTTTCATGTTAAAATTTCCATACTTTTCCAACAACGCAAACATGGAAAGAGATACGTAGATAGATTCACAATAAATTACTACTTAGTGAAGTCCCGTGTCCCCTACTGGGGTATGGGGCAGATGATATACATCTGTTTCACTGATCGATTTTCTTTATGGACAAGTAGGTGATCAGCCTTCTGTGTCCTGCCAGACCGAGACATTTTTTTTTTTTTCTTTTTTGACGCCTTGGTACAGTGGTAAACGCGTGTGCGTAGGGGTCCTGGGTTCGATTCCCGATGGGGACAATAAAAAAAAAATTACTACTTACACATAACATTAATGCTAAATATTTTTATAAAACATATCCTGCTTCTGGATTTCACTTTATGAAAGATAACATTATATGTTAACACTTCAATGTCTGCAAACCCCCTTTCAAATTTCCATCAAACTACGCCCGTTTACTCCAACTCTCGTCTCCACATACCTGCAGATGCACCCTGGTGAGGTTGCCTCCAGTAGCATGTTGGAAATTAGCTCTCATCAGCAAGTATAGTGCAGCCGCAGCCTCCCGTCGAAGCCAGGCCGCACGAGCCTCGCACAGTTTCACAACTGCACCCACTATGCCCGCGCATAATGCACTACCACCTGGTTAGGAAAGTACCAAATCTAGACATTAAAATTCAAAAGATCCATACTCTACTATTATACTAGAAATAAGAATAAAGGGGAATGTTGGTCGTTATACAGAATTTAAATTAATTAAGTAGTATCTTCAATTCTGGACAGTTGTAATTTGAGTCTAGTAAATATTTCATTTCCTTTTTATCAAGAGTTTATCTTCAAGACAATTTGTTCTGGACATCTAGTAAAGTGGATATTATAAATAAATAGATAAAATTCATTATTAATAAGTAATAAATGAATAATCCTTTATTGAACACGATAAGAAAAATACCCAGACTATTATACAGCAAGTACAAAATCCAGTCTTATTGCTGTAAATGTAGCGCTTCCAGATAATAACAAAATAATGCTGCTGGATTAAATAGATAAAGCACAAAATATAGTCTCATATTATGTTATATCACATCACTATTAACAGCCAAAAGTCAATTAATCTGTTCCTAAATGAATTCTGTACAAAAGTATTATTTCAAAAATTAATAAATATTAATAAACCCAGACATACCTTCAAAAAGTGTCTCGGAAAATTGATTGATGTACGCCCTTAGAGCTGCAAACAAATGTTTATACAGCGTTTCACTCTGTGGTAACTGCAACAACTTCAAATAGGGCTTAGCCGCTATCCCCTCTGCTGCTCCCATGTTCTTCATGAAGAGACAAGAACGGTCGATTATTGTGAGTCCTACTTCCGTTGCAAGACAACCGGCTGATAATACTGCATGTTCCGACATCGCTTCCAGTTCTGAGGAAACAAAAGAATCCTGATTATATAAAATCACCAAAAAAATTGTAAGGAATTTCTAATTTTCACAAGGATATTTCTATATTTCCGAGGTTGATTCAGATAGTTTTTCTTAAATAAATTATTAATAATTTCTATACACACCTGTGGGGGCTGACGTGTTAACGAGATTCTCTCTATTCACAGTGTTGTTCTTCTCCACAATAATGGGCGGTTCTTTGGAGAAGTCTGGTGGACTCATCCTTGCGGGTAATGTCCTGGCTTTTGCGGGCTTCAGTTTGTCTGTGCACTCTGGCGTTGTCACCTTTAACTCTGACAGTATCTTCTTTTTGCCAACGTATTGAAATTGTTCGGCGCATATTCTAAAGTATCAATTTGTTAGTATGAAAAAAACGTCTTGCAAAAATTATATTACTCAACGTACGTTATTTTCTTTAAAGTAACTAATATCCACAAAAAAAAAAAAAAATAAATCGATGAAAAACGAAATTTTTCGAAAAGTATAGTATCACAAAATCAAATCCTACACAATAAATATAAAACAAACAATGGGTGTAATCCCCAACTTAGTTTACAAATCCGTTATAGCCCACTGTTCATTAATTCAAACATCTAATATTACATTCATAACAAAAATGGCAACACTTACTCCAAAACATTAAAGAACGATTGCTGCTGAGCCGGCGAATGTGTTTTCCACCACTCAACGAGCCTTTCCTCGTCCAAATATTTCAACACAAACAAGAAACACAAAAGCACATCCCGAACCTCCTCCGCGGACATCACACCAAATCTATACAATATATAGACAATGACAAAAAACAATATAAAATTACAAGTTTAAGTTAAATTACATACAAACTAGTGAATCAACAAAAACATCGCGCATTCTAAAATGTCGTTTCATTTCAAATTATAGTATTTGTATAGCAAAATATGTAGTATTGTATAGCAAAAATATATATAAAAGAAATTTACATAATTAATAATGATTAAACTTTGATAAAAAAATTACATAACACATTGAATTACCTGTTAACTTGATCACCAATTTCGCTCAAATCTAATCGAGCATTTCTCGGAAGCGAATCTCCTCCCGACATTGTGGACACGGACTCTAGAGAGCTATGCGACATATTGTTTGCGTTATCTACAAATAGACATAATATTTTGTATTTAAACTAGTGATGAGATAAAATGTTCACAAAATATATTGTATACATTGAAAAGAAAATAACTAAATAATAAAATAACTGGTAGGAATAATTTAATAATTAAAGGGAAGTAGTGAAGAATGATAGAAAACAAGTTACATCTATCATTATTTTGGAAACATATTATTAGTCAGCAAGAGGATGCCTAAGATGTACCTTTTCCATACATATTGTTGGATATATTCGGTGGTTCCTTAAAGTGACCCGAATTCCTGGTGGGCGTATGTTCAAAGTGTAATGTTAATCGATTTCTTCTCGGAGTGCTATTGGCCGAGGCGATCTCTTTCTGAACGTTGCTGATTATGGGATTCGTGGTCGCATCGCCGTCGATTTTGTCATGGCCATTTTCTAAAACGGGGCTCGCAAGAATTTTGGTGACCAGGCGATGGCCATTATCTGACAAAGCAATAATACTTTTAAAAAGAGACATAAAATTATCAGTTACTCAATATAATTTTATAATATTTTATTTATCTCCGCTTCGAATAGAACATGAACTGTTATATCAGTCTAACTTAAAAATCAAAACAGGGCAATGACAGATCTCAAATCAGTCGAAAACTAATCGCCTCTTAAAACACCATTACAAGAACAACCCCACACTCACCGAGTACAACCGAAAGCCAAGGAGCGTACAGCTGAGCGAGCCTCGCGCGGGCCTGCCGCGTTCGGTAGCGGTCGTCGTGCTCGTGCTTCGTGAGCAGCGCGCGCAGCACGCACAGAGCCACGCGACGCTTCTGCGGCGCCTCACGTAGTGATTGCTCCACCTGTTTATATGTTAGTATTATTTTCTATATACTTATATAATACGTAAACCCTTATATCAAAACAATATATAGACACTTTACTTGTATGTATGTAACCGTCGCCTTTATATTTCATTTTGATCCACTAAACGGACACATTTAATTCGAAGCTATCAAGGATAGGTGGCAATATAATAATTTCATGTGTATTACATTATCCTAATTTGTATCGCAAGGATAAAATAAACTATGTCGACATTATTTGATTCTATCAATTAAACCTTTTTTTTAGTTTATTTAAAGTATATTTATTATAATTATCACTTTGAATCTCGATTTCTGTAAGTATTTATTTATTTGGAGAAAATTATATTAGGGAACATAGGGATACATTATTTTGTTTATACTCAAATTAATTTCTGTAAAAAAGAAAGATGGAACTGATGGGAAATTATTCATAATGAAATCCAAAGAGGCAAAACAAAGAACAGTAATTTCACGTTTATTCACCTGTTTCAATAGAATTCCAGCCAGAAAATGTCTCATGATGAAATCTTCCGTCAACTTTAACTTTGCTGGTTCTGCAAACGAGTTGATGGTTAGAAAGCATTTTTTTAAATAATTTTTTTATAAATTCTTTACAACGAATACTCCTACCTTCATCACAGTCTTTCGCAATTTTATTAGCGGGTAGAGGCAAATTGAATGGCACATAATGCTCATGCGAGCAGATTGTCTGTAGAAACGTGAACTTGAAATCGAATAAAGCTTTCGGATCGCACGCTTTGAACTTCTCTAGATATTTCTTTATTTGTCGGAACACAAAACCACGATCCATGAATGAAAGACACGACTGAAAAGACAGAAAAATATACATAAATTAATGAAAACATTCAAAAAACCACTACAAAGTATGTATAGTAAATGGAATGGATTTAAATTATAAAAATCATTTTACCTTGAGAAATAGTGCTAAGTTCTTATTAAATATGTGTGTTTGCATTGGCTGCTGTAGTATGTACGCCGGCTCCACCGTACTCACTAATTTATCGATGTTGTCTAACAAATCCGTATGAAAACGTTCGTGCCTAGACATCTGTAAAATACACAAATATTATAAATATATACTAACAAGCTGACCCGGCACACGCTGTTCTGCCTTACTTTTATGATTTAGGGGTATGCAAAAAAAGATGTTGGCCTATTCTAAGACCTACAGGATATGCGCAACAAAATTTCATAAAAATCGGTACAGGCGTTATGGAGGAGTATGGTTACTAAATATTATGACACGAGAATTCTATATATACAGAGATTACCATATAACAAAAAAAAATGTTACAATTAAAATATGAACTTCATACCTTAATACGTCCAGTATTGATCAAATATTGCACCATGCTCTTAACGATAATATCGAAAAAGAAGCCAGAATACTGCATGAACTTGTGGCCCAGTAGAAAGTCTTGTTGCGACGGTTCCACAAACATATGAAGCGGCGCTGTGAGCACTGTGTGTAACTTAAACTCGACGCAATTAAATACGTACTGTAATTTAAAAAGTTATTTTTATTAGAAAACAAATTTTGAGAAAAAGGATTTAACTGTTTATCTATATTACTAGCTGCGCCCCGAGGTTTCACCCGCGTAAGTCCGTATCCCGTAGGAATATCGTGATAAAATGGTTCAGTAGTTCTTGCCTGAAAGAGCAACAAACACACACACACCCTTACAAAATTTCGCACTATATACAATATTTGTAGGATATAGTAGGATAAGTACGACGATAAAGCTGCAGAGTTAGTTTGTTTATTTGAACGCGCTAATGTCAAGAACTACGGATCCGATTTGAAAAAATATTTCAGTGTTAGTTAACCCATTTATTGAGGAAGGCTATACAACATCATGTACCACGTGGGTAAAACCGCGGGGCACAGCTAGTCCGGTCCATAAATTTTTCATTTACAGTACAAATATTACCTTTATGTAGCTATCCAGTAAGTCCTTTCGTCCATATTCATGTATCATATGTACAAATTGAACGATCAACTTTACTACTTGATATCCCATGTCGTGGTTGTATCCTTTATCTACCGTCTGAAAAATTGCAATTAACGAAATTATATACATAAAATTGAGATTCATGTGAAAATCATTAATTTTAATAAAATTTATGAATACACATTTAGCAATTAAATCGTTTTATCTCAATAAAATAATCGACAAGGAGATATAGAATTTTCTAATAAAATTATTCAACATACAATATAGTATTTTCTTGTGTTTGATTTTACGCGAGTATTATACATTTAGAAATTAAAAACTTATTAACGGATCTTAAACGCGATTTATTCATTATATTATTAACCCGACATTTCGAACACTTTACAGCGAGCGTGGTCACGGGGAGACTCTCCGTCGGGTTAATAATATAATGAATAAATCGCGTTTAAAATCCGTTAAAAAGTTTTTAATTTCCAACATACAATAACCCTGCACTCACCATAAGGTCGAACAGCTGATTAAGTATTGTAGGCAAGAAAGCCACAAGTGAGCTGAGCTGTATGGCGTGAGCCGCTTTCAACGCATTGGTGACGTCATTCCAAGGAGGGGGGGACGGGCTGGTGGGAGGGGAGGCAGTCTTCATTAGCTTCTCGATAGCACTGAACAGATTGTGCAAGTGTTGATCTCGTGTTCCCACAGTGGAATCGAGGACTAGTTGGCAACGGAAGAGTTGCTTCTCACCTTCCACCCATACAACTTCGGGGCCGGTGTTCTGGAATGGCCAAAAGACAATTATTGTTACTTTAATGAGCTGAGCTTAGCTGTAGCTGTAGCTGGGGTAGTATAATATAATTTGTTTTGCAGTCATTTATCATTTTTATTTTATCATTTTTTTTTTATTTTAAATGATTCAACTAATCTTCTATATATTTCTTGTGATTGTAATAAGGTAGAATGTGTTAAAAACAATATTTACGAACTTCATAAATAATTTTCAATTCATTGAGTATTTGATTGGTATTTCAGTTCAGAATAATGTATTTTTTTGAGATTTTCCTAAGTAAAGGAATAAAACCTACCCCCTTTCCAAGTCCCAGTGGTTGAATAGATAAATATCCGGATGGCAAGTGTGTAGCGATAGGCAGATTAATAAATTCATCTATGAATTTATCATTTTTTAATAATGGTACCCAGGCATATCTAAAATAAAACATGTATTATTATTAATTAAATGATTATCTTTTTTTGTATAGATTTATTTTCTAAAATCATTGAGTACTTCACTACAGAGTATAAAATAAAAGATTTTGGTGGGGTTTTTGTTAATAGATAATGTGATTCAAGCGGAAGGGTTATATGTATAATAACATAGAAAAGAATGGGGCAAGGGGGTTTTAGTCTGAATTTAACGCGTGCGGAGCCGCGGGCTAAAGTAAATACTAAATATTTTCTATACTAAAATTATTACCCAATACAAGTCTCAACATTTGTATCATTCTTCTTGGCAAGATCGCAGGATATATGATGAAAGGTGAATAGTAAATGGTGCTGATTCGTTATAGTAGTGGGAAGTCGTATTTTAGCTTCGTCGCACCACGTGGGGTTAGCGTTGTGGTGAAGAACTGAACATTTGTACTGATTTGTCATACCGAGCCGCCCGTGTATAACCTGATAAAGACATAATTGTTGTTGAATGCAATTTTATGATAATTCTATAGAACAATTTACTTGCAACTATCAGCTTGGTAAATAAACACAATCACCACAAGTATTAGTAATGGATTAAATATATTCGGTACTTTATATGAGTTTGTCCATGAAGTAATAAAACTATAACTGAAATTTGTATGTATCTCGGTTAATATCTAACAAAGTTCTAGTAAATAAAAAACATAAATCAAACCTGCAAAGGCCTAACGTCTCCTGTATCATTATCTTTCAATTCAATCGTGCAGGCAATATTCCTTGCTCTCACAAACACCTTCTGCGATTCAAAGTTTAACGATAGTGGTCGAACATACAGATGATGGATGAACGCCGCATATGGCTGCTCTGGTTCTAGATTGAAAGTCGCCAGTTCTAACGTGAGCGGCGATGTAGGCGGAAGTGGGAACGGTTTCAATGCTGCGTATGAACTCGTCATACAATCTATAAAAAAATTATACCATTGAAATGAATTTTATGTATATATAATAAATAATATTATATTTATTTATCTACCGCAAAATTTAAATCCATTCCGCGAGATTGTTGTCTATCGTTGTGACACTGTTATATAGTGAAATGGGCTTTCGATATGATGGGTTACATTCGAGTTAAATATTTAAAAATATGTATGTACAATTTGAAAAAACAATCCCAAAAAAGTCTACGAATACATTATTAAAGATCAAAGTAGAGGTAATGTTACCACGATTACGCTATCTACCATACAATTGAGCAATTCATAAATGATCAGTAAGTGTTGGCAGCGATCCAACGGTTTAAGAGCACTTTGTTTGTATAAAACAGAAATGATCCGCGAACTCTTAGATTTCTTTCATACAAATGCGTATATAGATACTTGATATTGTGAGTTGAATAAAAAATATATATAAAAACGTACTGGGTATTTGTTCGTTACTCTGTTGTATATTAATTGAGAGCCATCCAGGTATCACAGTTAATTTCGCTAGTTTCTCAGGCTTTCGATATTCCAGCAGAATTTTCAATAGATCGTCATCTGACATTTTGTTCGGTTCCTGCCGATATATTGCTGGAAATTCTGGCGTTGTATCTAAGTCATTACTGTATAATCTAGAAACAAATAAATTTTTATTATTATAATTTAGGTAAGTTGGTTGCCTGGTAGAGATCACTTATAAGTGATAAGACCGCCTTCTGTGCTGTATCTCCCTTTTTTTAAGTACAAGTTTTGTTTTTGTTTTTGTATTTTCTTGGCAGCACGATAAAGTGTTTAAATAAATAAGTTATTTTAACGAAATTATAAACCGTATTTTTGCTAATAGAAACAAACAAAAAAAAAATCACACCGCGATTTTATTTAAATGTCTCGCTGGACTTTATAACAAAATTTCCTATCTGATAATACGCCGAGCCTAGTCGTAAATTAGTTCATTAAATGTTATATTGAACCATACGACTGGATATCATACAGGCTGTTAATAAAATGGCGTCGTTTATTAAAGAGGCTCGACTCCGAATTGAATATTTAATTTAGCTGTTGGCTACGATATACAATATGAACCAAATTTTTTATCAAAAGTTCATGGGATATAATGCAGTGTTGAATATTTTTACACTTTTAAAACTTTTCAAAATTGTTTAATTGGCTTTTTATTCTTACCTAAATAAAGGCTTCGCAGCCCAAGCAAATGGCATTCTATAATTTCCCACGCGATTTGCATACGCTTGAACATTTTTGTGCACTTTAAGCCCCAGTCGAGGATCCTTTGTCGCTTTGAGATATGGCTCCATTACTTGACTAACATGGCCTTGTAAGATTTTATCTATTTTCACCACCAGAAACAGATCAGGATGTGGATTGTTTACTGATAAAACAACCTACAAAGGACAAACATCTCATTAAACAAAATAACACAGTAATGAGAGTGTACTAGGAAAATGTACTGTTTTGTTTATTAAACAGTACAACAGATAGTGGTATTTATTATTTAGACAACAAGAAACTTTAAACAAGCTATATAGAGATATTGTCTCGTTGAGTAATTGGAAACTAAATAAATATTGTATTTTTAATCATGAGATCGTATACAAAGATAATTTACACATATTTTTCTGATATTCATCCAAATGTTGATCTCTTGCAAGGCATATCCTGGTCTGACCTATATAGACAAGTAGTCGTTAAAAACGCGATAGTTCAACAGTTGTATTGATCTACAATAATCATTAAAGATAAATATCGAACTTTACCTGTTTCTTTGACTTAAACCATTCATCCGATATCTGTTTAATATCTAACTTAACATCGTAGCTAAAATTCTCAACTAATGACTTTGTGCACTCGTTTTCATTGACTAGATCCTTCACGGCGGCGTGGTTGAGGTCAAAGTGAAAGTTTTCCGTCACTTTTCTGCCGCTTCGGGCGTCGTACAACGCCAGATACGTGTAATACGGCTCCACTTGACATAGCAATTCCTTATCACCATCTATGGGCGCTTGTAACCTAAACTTTAGACTCTCGCATTTGAGCAATATTCTTTGGCCAAAATGTTCCCTGTTTGACAATGAGAGAAGAACGAAATGTAGTAAGCTACTAATTAATTGAGATTAACATTTTAAGAACTTCATAGACTTATACATAAAACAATAAAATCAGGAACATAAGTATTTTTTCAAAATATATAAATGAAACGTTTAAAAATATTACTTTTGAATTTAATCAATATCTTGTATAGGTATCTAGCATATTTTACCAAACAACATAGTTATAAATTATAATATACTTGACATACTCATTCCCAACTTTCCTAATCTCCTAAACAAACAATGCATACACAGTGATGTATTTGTTATCTGGAAGGTATATTACTAAATGGAATCAAAAACATCTCATATGAATAAAATGTTGTGTGTTAAATAAATGAGAGCGTTATTTTGCAACACAGTTTATCGTTAGAATATAATAAGCTCATTATAGTAGTAATGAATAAGCGTAATCTCCTATCAGAGAACAGGCTTAACCCATTTGGAATATTCCTAAAAATTTTTTAGTATTATTTTTAAAATTTAGAGCTTTATCGCTTGGCGATAACATCGCCCTGAGGGAAATAAAATTTTATTTAAATTTACATTATAACAATATACAGTAAAAAAACCTACTGAACTGTGCTAAGTGATTCAATAACAGATTTATAAAGCAATTTATTCAATAATAGATTCATAAGATTTTATACGAAAAAAAAATATATGTACTTAACCATGATAAAACTTACTTGAACGGTTCTAACTGAGGTTCGGGAGAAGGTGCTCTTTTGTACGGAAGATTAAAAATATTCGAACGACACTCATTACGAGCTGCTGCTATGGACAAATCAGTCTCCCTCGAATAACGCATGAGTAAAGGATTCATACTGTGCTCTAGACCTTTTAAAGTGCCGTAAGTTGGGGGAGGAGGTTCGGCAGTTAAGGATATATCTGCATCTGAAATAATTAAAATATATATAAAATTAATATTTACATTAGGTATTCAAATATCAGTGTGTGCAAATATATATTATAATATTTTACTTACCTTTTGTAGATACGAAGGTGGAGAGACATCTATGCATTTGTATACTGTAGACACGTAAATAAATAAAATTATACTTTCTCTTACCTTTATCTAATACTTCGTCGTTGGGATGATTGTCTTGCTCTTGATTTTTCTTGAGAGCCGCCGTGAAAGCATTTATCCAATCTTTCATCTCATCCTCGTTTTCGGTAGCAAATGTGTATCCTTTATTTCCTGACATACGCAACTCGAAGCAGAATCTTCCTCGTTTGGTGTTCTTTAAACAATAATCAATAAAATTAGAACTGAATATGCTGTTTATCACCTATGAGAAGTTAGCTATGCTACTTACTCGGACAACATCAGAACAGAAATCCATTACAATTGTGAGCTTTGTGTCAGTTTTCTTTTCATCCTTGTATACTTCAAGTATGTAGGTGCCATCAGCTTCTCTTACCATTGAGCAGTACCGTTTCTTAAATGATTTGGAGGCAAGATTGCTGAATATCCTATCTGAGCCGATCTCAGGTCCCTTGAGAAGGTAACCCTCTTTGGTGCCGATATCAATTTTACTTTGAGCTTCATGATCACCTTCTGTTTCAGTATCTATGTCATACACTTCCACAGGTAGTTTGGTATCTAAGGGTCTGATATTAATAATTAATTATGGAGATTGTTTAATAATTGTTATAAAAAACTGGAATTTATTTTAATATGTTAAATAATTACTATCATAGCTTGTCTAGTACTTCAAATTTTTTACTGAAAACATCAATATAATATAACAATTACATATACTAATGACTATGCACATTTAACTCAGATTTTTGATTCCTCCCAATGGCATTCAACAATCACAATGTCTAAGTTTTTCTTATTAATGGATCAATCCATTTATAACAGTAATATCTTAAAATGCATGATTTCATTGAGCAGTATTACAAATGAATACACATTTACTTTTTTGTGTATATATGACATATACACAAAAAATGTAAATGTGTTTCTTAAGTTTGACAAATGGTCATCAACAATATGAATATGAATAATTTATTTATTAATATAACAAAATGACAACACTGCATTTTATTATGAATAACGTTTAAATGCCACCCATTAATATTTAAATGGAAGATATTCTTGACCTTACAATTATAAATTGACCTTCAAAATTTTTACTCAAATCTACAAACATTGAATCTGACCATGAATTCAATACTAATAGATTTGCTAATGTGCAACAAAGCATTTCTAAAATTGGTTTGTTTTGCAATTATGTTCTATGATTATACTCTATGATTAGCATTCATTATGATGCGGAGATTGTTCCTTTCTAAAGTCACTATTATTTTCCGATCAAACCCTAATCAACAGAGACTAAATAATAATAGAGGAGGCCTTTGCCAAACTGGGGCAAATGGACCAGTCTGCCGATGTTGACTTATCAGTCTTAATTAAGATATATAGGCATATATTTTTGTGTTCTATTATGGAAAATAAAACAAAAAAAAATTAGTTAAATATGAATATATGCTAAACTAGAGAAAATATTAAGTATTGTTTTTTATCTGACATTAAAAAAGAGTCCGACTACTTCAAAGCTTACTTATTACATAGAAAATTATAAAATATTAGTTGTCTGGCCCATATAAGGATAAGTGTCTTAGGCTCATTATATGTAATATATACCTTAGAGCTAAACAACTTAAGAGAGATAAATTGTCTAACTGACTAAATAAGTGAAGTCCCGTGTTCCCTAGTGGGGTATGGGGCAGATGATGTACATCTGTTTCACTGATCGATTTTCTTTACGGACAAGTAGGTGATCAGCCTTCTGTGTCCTACCAGACCGAGACTTTTTTTTTTTTGTGCGTCCCCACCGGGAATTGAACCCAGGACCCCTCGGTTCTACGCTCACGCGTTAACCACTGTTCCAAGTAGGCGGTCAAAACTTACTATACTAACTGACTAAATACCTTGTTAAGTATTATTGATACTTGATAATTCTGTGATTTCTGTTCATCCTAATTATTGGTACACAAATAAATTTCCAGCAATTTAATAGAACAAACGAGATATGTATAACTTAACAGGAAAATAACATACCTAGGCAAGTTTAGATAAGAGCCTGAATAGTTGCTGTATTTGTAGTGAACTAGATTCCAACTAGATGCATAGCTGAGCAGGGCTTGTCTTGTGAGAAGAGGGCAAGTTGCGGCCGTTCTGACGTCTGGAACAGCCGTTGTTACTGTCCTCCATCTTCGGGGCAATACTACACTCTATCAAAATTAAAACATTGGTCAAAATGTAAGAAAGCACTCGTTATCAAATCAACAAACAACACTGAATGTATGATTAATTGATTTTCTTAATTGGAATGACATAATAAATTATTTAAATATTATGTTTTTATTATTCACTGCATTTCAATGAAGTATATGGATAAAATGTTTATCTATTGAATTTATACTTATTTGACATGAAAAAAAGAGCATTTACAGCAATTATTTGAAACATGCATACATCATTTGCAAACAACTACTTACTGAAACATCATCAGATGGATAAAGTAGTATGTCTCTCAATGGATCATTGAGTAATAATGTTTTGTTTTCTTGTATATACCGTTCGAAATCCAATGCTGTACATTTAGTGGTTATTATATTCTGAAACATAATTCTTGGCTTTATAAAAGCTTACTTGAAGCCAATTGTATAAGAAAGTGAAAAATAACTCATGCTATTATGAAAACAGAAGCCAAAGTAGTACTTAACCTTGTCAGACAATGCATAACATCTAATGTTATGTAAATATTATGGATATTTAACAGGCCAATTTCAAACACATGTCATATACATGTCTCAAGTTAGACTTTATACATTTAATTTAAATAAAAATAAAATATAAAAAATATTTTTCGTTCACAAAATATTTTAATTCACATTTGTGTATTTGTGTATTTACACTAATAAAATACCTTATCTTAATTTGCAAAGTACGTAGGTATTCAAGTTACAGGTAAAAGCCAGGTGACATAGTTTAAGATACAATACTGAAATACTTACTTTTCTACTTTGTGCCCTATTAATAAATAGTTCTACAGTGGTTTAAATACATTATTGAACCTTAGCCTTTTTTTACTCGAAATTATGTCTATTTGGTCTTATAAATAAATACTTACCTCATATTCGGTGCCGTTCTTTTTTCCTTTAGAATTCACAGGAGGCATTTTCACAATTAATAATACAATAAAGTGAAGCTTTATATCATGTGATAGTTTCCATTATTTATATTTTAACAAATACGCACCATATAAACACACACAATTACTGTGAAATTAATTTACATTTATAGTTACTTAGATAAATAACAGAAAACTGCGGCGGCACGAATTGAGAACTGAAAAGTGAAAATTGTTTGATTTGCTTGACAGTTGCCTTGACATTTGACAGTATATTAAACAGATAATGCAAAAACCATTAGAAGATTAAGTAGGTATTAGTTACCAGTTAGAAAAAGCACGTTTGGGACTATAAATAACTATATGTATACGACGCACTATAAGTGTTGCCCATATACTATATTATACCTATACTCTATTTTTATTTAAACCAGTAAAATTATAAAATTACTTATGTGGGGGGCTGAACATACAAAACTTTACAAATACCTCCCTCATTTTCAGCAGAACACTCGGTCCAGGTGATTGATAAGAAAATAATATATCAATGAAACAATCATTGTTCCACTACATGTTATAGCAGCACTGAACAGCAGACTAAAATGAAATATCACCAGTAACACTCGACAGTTTGTACCACAAAGTTAGTACTATACCACGTATCGATGATAATATATATAATTTATACTGATGTTATAAAGTTGAAGAGTTTGTTTGTTTGTTTAAACCCACTAATCTCAGGAACTACTAGGCCGATTTGCAAAATTCTTTCAGTGTAAGATAGGCCATTTATTGAGGAAGGCTATAGGCTATATATACCACGGGCGAAGCCGGGGCGGACCACTAGTGTAATATATATACATGGTTAAAGTGAAGTCCTGTGTCCCCTAGTGTGGTATGGGGCAGATGATGTACAGCTGTTTCACTCATCGATTTTCTTTACGGACAAGTAGGTTATTATCAGCCTTCAGTTTCCTGCCAGACCGAGACATTTTTTTTTTGTACGTCCCCACCGGGAATTGAATCCAGGACCCCTCGGTTCTACGCTCATGCCTTAACCACTGTACCAAGGAGACGATCTATACATAGTTAGGTACCTAATAAATAATATGAACAATAAAGATATAAAGCATTTAATAATTGTTGCGTTACACAAACCTAAAAGGTAAAAGTTGGGGAAAAGCAAAAACTTTATTCAACCAAAAACATTTATTTATTTATTGTATAATGTTGCCAAGACGAACTTTAAGGTTTGCTCTGTGAAAAAGATATCAGATCTCATGTAGGGCCAAGCTTTTGAATCTACATGGCCTTACTCTACCGACTCTAACTTCACAAACTCTACATATCAGTAAAAAAGTATAATTAGTAATAAGTGTAAAATATATGATACACCACAACCAAAGATTTTTTCACCACGTCACATTGAACTATAACATTCAGAATACAAATTGTTCGTTATATTTATAGATTGTAATTGGATTATTAGGATTTCGTGCCTCCAAAGGAAAAAAAAACTCTGTAGGACCCTCACTTCGTTTTCGGCCTTTTCGTATTTCTTTAATTTTTTTTTCAGCTGAAAATGGCTTAATTTAAAAACTGAAATAAAAGGAATTAATTTTACCACAAAGGTTGCGAGAAGATACTCTTTTTGTTATTTTATTAATATATTTTCATAATAAATCAAATGTTTCATTTTCAATATGCATTTAATTTTTAAGTGATGTATTGGATAAATGGAAAATGTTATCTAATGAAACATTACTTTAGTTTTCCAAACGGAATAGAGATGACTATTTAGAGCGGCATATATATGTTGCTATCTTGTAAGTTACTTCCATAGTACACATAGTGATTTTTAAATGATAAGAAGTAAGCATTTTATTTAAATATAAATATATGTTTTTCTTTTTAAAAGAAAGCGGACTAACGAACAAGTGGTGCGCCCATTATCGAGCGATCACCACTGCCCATGAGCCCTCTCAAGAGTCCCTGTGAAGGTGTTGCCGGCCTTTTAAGGAAATATATTTTTAAATAAAGATGTTATTTACTAGCTTTCGCCTGGCTAATCTAGTGGCTTCTCCTGTGTAGTCAAAGGAAAATATATGCAGTCCCGGACTTTACAAATATAACTCCTGATCCCGTTCTCGTTCCCGTGGGATTTGTGTGATTAAAATAATCCTATTTTCGTTCTCGGGTCTCAAAAAACCTACGTTCAAAGTTTTATCCTAATCGGTTTAGTGGTTTAGACGTCAAGAAATACAGACAGACAAACAGTTGTACAAACGGTCATTGGAATTGATCTCATCGATTCATTCGATTTCCTACATCTTTTATGAAGAAATTCAAGCTTTGTCAGAATTAAACAAATTAATTTGATTATATTATATTATATAATTTTTATTCCAAAATTCAGATACATTTTGTACATTTCATAGATTTATACAAATTGGCACAGTATGCATCTTGTTATTACCTACTTATGTTTAGGTATGTTTACGTTGTCATACTATATATATATTGACTTTATAGTTATATAATTTTAATATTTGACTAATTTAAGCACAAAATGTTATGCAATCATATTTATACCGATACTAACAAATCAATCAAATTTTAGGAATACTTTTAAAAACTATTTTTTGGTGAAGACAATTCAGAAGCAGCAACTTTATGAGTTGCTGGTTAGGTACTATAAAAATATATAATCGTATAATAATACGTTTAAAATTTACAAATCGGGTTTTGCCATATTAATTGAATGCTGAATACTTATTACAATTAATCAACAATTTCACACAAACATGTATAATGAATTGCAATTATTAATTTTATTAAACATCGTTACAGATTTAACATGTAAATTTAATATTATAACATACAACTATACAATTTAATTATAAATAAATATTTTTTACCCGCAGTATTAACGTAATAGGTAAATAATTATTAAATTATTGATTTCTTAGGTACATATTCAGATCAGATAAAATTTTATATCCATAATATAACCACCATTTTACAAAGTACTGTAGCCTAAATATACAATTATTTATATGAATTTCCATATCCAATGAAATCGTTTTATTCAATCATTTTTTGGTAATTGTATGGCACATTTAATTCATACATATACGTATGCTCTTATTACTGGTACTTTAATTCATAGACATACATTAATATTTAACTATATTATATACAATATCACACTAACATAGTTGAGTATTTCCTTCACGAATCAGCCGTTACACAATTAACAGTCAAATTGTTCGATGTTTTCTTGAGATAAAAATGTGAAGGTTGTAAATTTTTGGGCAGCCAGGGGCGAAGTGCGCGGCACATACTGAGACTCTGGTTTTGAAGCTGGACGTCAAGTGTAGTCATCAATGTCCTCATCTTCACTGGATTCCAAATCAGGATCTAAGTCGGGAAGAGGTTTTAAATATTCTGCATTGCACGATGGCTTAGTAGGAATTAAATATCCAGTTGAATCTTGAGGTGGAGGAGGAGGTCGGGGTAATCTTATTTGAGTATTACTTCCACTTGCCGCTGCGGCTATTTCTAGTTTTTTACATATTTCATCAAAGCTAATCCTATTCCGAGGATCTGTTGCCCAACATTCCCTCATTAGCCTGCAAGCGAAATGCGGACAATCTTCAGGAGGGACTAATAGTATTCCGTTGATGATACGTTTAGTAGCATCGTCATTATTACAACCATAATATGGTTGCTTTCCACGACTGTAAATTTCCCAAAGCACAACTCCGTAAGACCAGACATCGGATTCGTGAGTGAAGCGTGCATAGACTATACTTTCTGGGGACATCCATCGGACTGGCATTGGACGTTCACCACCCATCTTGTAATAATCACATGTGTACACATCACGGGACATGCCGAAGTCAGCTATTTTAACAGCTAGATTAGCTCCCACCAAGCAATTTCTAGCTGCTAAATCCCTGTGTACAAAACGTTTTGAAGCTAGATATTGCATGCCATGCGCTACTTGTAGGGCTATGTGAAGTAATGCAGATTCAACTAAGGTGGGTCCAGCTCTCCCGCCACCTCTGGATCCTCTTAAAACACCTGCCAAGTCCCCCCACTCCATATATTCAAATACCATCCAAGGACTTGCGTTTATATCATCTGGAATAAAGTTAATAAAATTGTAAGAATGAATAGATCGAAAAACATTCTATTTTGAGAAAGTAAAAGGTCCTTATTCTTGTGATACATTAATAAGTCATAGTACATATTTAGGATGTCGCTATATTGTTAAAAGAGATATTTAAATAAATAGAAAAAGTAAATTACCTCTATACACTACTCCAACTAAACTTAAAATATTTGGATGACGGAACGCGGACATTATAGACACCTCTCTGACGAAATCTTCTTCTGCAGTGCGACCGGCATTGTCTTTCAATACTTTTATAGCTACAACTTGTTCACCATTGTTAATACGCAGAACACCTGAAAGTCGGTGAATTACACTTTATATATATTTTGGAAGCTTACTACTATACTATTTATTAAAATACAATAAGTATATTATGCAATATTAGCTGCAAGTAGGTGGTCTAGGTAATGTAACATTACAAATGCGAAAGTATGTGCTTCTGTATGTATTAAATATAAAGTAATTCAAGGCTACTTTTGTTTATCTTTTGAACAATCAATTCTTAAAATAGGGGGAAAAAGGATTTTAGCGATCATGTGATCGGGTTAGCCACGGGGCACTGCTTGTTGATAAAAATAATTTTTTGTTGTTTTATATTGCCGTGGGACAATATAAATTGCGCAAAAGGGAAGAAATTTGATAAGGATATTTATTATAAACAATGTCAATGAAATCTTTTATCGTTTTGTAAATTTACCTTTATGGACTTTGCCGAAACATCCTTCACCAACTTCTTCTAGGAATGTGAGGGCGCTACGTTCTAGCAGGGTTACTTGGGGCTCGTTGGTTTCGCTGGCATGAATCGGTGCTGGCGACCCCGGCGCTGTCCCCAGCGTGGCCACCGGCGCCGCTCCGCACACGCCGTACTGAGGGTTCGTTATATACCGTTCAGCAAGCAGAGGCTCGCCTGGTCGTACACGCTACAAACATAATGTATACTAAGCTGACATTTGCAAAGCGACGTCAACCACGTATGACTAAGATGACGAGATTCAGTGAGCATTCAGTCAGGTGTGTTAATATGAGAATGGAATGAAGAGTTGTTAGATGTAAAGCTGAAGCACGTAATAAAGTTTCTTCCTACCGGTTTTACTTTGCCATCGACGTTGCATATTCGTTTTCTGAGGTAGAACACAACAAGTGGTATGAGAAGCAATAGGAAGCAGCCAGCGACCATGCTCACGATGACGGGGGCGCTTGCACTGGCATGGATTCCTGAGCCGATAAACGATGGGTCGGTTCCCGATGTTTCAGGTAGTATTTCGCTGCTCACCAGAGACTTGTCCCCCTAAGAAAATTTTTTTATATTAATAGTATCTCCATCAATGATAAAACCATTTTTCCATTCTTAATTATCGTAGGTGTTGAGTGACCTATTTTCTGTTAATTTGGCGGACGGCGGAGTGACGGGTCGGTATCAAACGTTATCACGATTGAATGAATATTTATCAGCGACCATGGAAAAACACTCATTTCATTTGTTACCCTTTGTCTACCGGAAAGTTTTTAATATTTAAAATAAATTTAACGCTAAAAATAACTATTTCGTTTTCTTATTCATTGTTAACATTCTTTTCCAGAAATGAAAGGCTGCTGGTAGTGCTGCTGTAGGTAGTATTTTTTACAAAAATTTCTAAACTCGCTTTTTTTAGTTTATTTTAAGTATG
>NC_052102.1:7595523-7599729 GCF_012273895.1 Zerene cesonia | reverse complement strand
CACGATTTGTTTAAATAATGTTCACAATACTTTGAAAACCTCAAAGACCAACATTATGTAATTAAGAATTACGTTATACTAAATTGTAGGTACAGTTGTTTTATCTGGAGCGTTTGAGATGTTCAATATAGTTATTTTGGACATCTTATCGTAGAGCATGGGCGCACTCTGGCGAGCCCGACGTTACGATGTATCATCATAACAAACATAATGAAATATCGATAAACCATTACTTTACAATAACAACTCGAATGATTCTTTAAAAGATCTTAACGTAACTGATTAGGAATGCAATTTACATCATCCATCTTTACTAACGAGCATTACACAACAGTACATCTCGACGTGTCTTGTTAAGTCTTGTACATTATAAATCAAAACCTGACAATAAAATTAATCCTACTTAAATAATACACTGTTTCTCAACCATTCTATTAACTGAAACAAACGAAGTTTTTTCTATTCATAATAATCCCATCCACCTACTTGACATAAAACAACTGCCTAAAATACTATTATTTGATACTCTTGTTTATTCTATGCCTATATCTACTTCAGTATATCCTCAGATTCTTTTTAAAATCACGCATTCGCCTACGAGTAATGCCGTGGATTAATTGGAGATGTGATCAAATTTTGATGATGTTTGTCCTCATGAATTTGCTGTTTCGCATAATTCGCATGGATTTCTGGGAATCCCTCGTGGAATTGCTAGAACTATAGATACCTACAAGCACAAGCTCTATTATGCCTCTTGCTAAACATTATAAGTGATTCGGATTTAGAACCTCGTGAATTCTATTATGCAGCATGCAAAGTAAAGATATAATATGTTCGTTAATTGCAGGTATCTACCTAGTAAGTTTTTAAGTAATTTCAAATACAAGAATATTTTATAAAGGCCTAGTTGCCTCTTTACACGCTTGGAAAGTTGTATATTTACTGAATACCCAATCAATAACAATGATATTATAACTCTTGTAAGTTCTAACACCGTTACTGGACATTTACCATACACGTGAACAACTGCAGACTTTTTAAGTCGGCAGTAAAATCAATTTTATGGTGCACAATAAAATTTGGTAACACATAAAATGATATTTGGAGCTTTGGAAATAAATTTATTAGACGTAACTTATATCGATTGATAAACTGGCACAAATGGAGTACATTAGAACATTTTATATACTTTTTATCGTCTCAATTATTATACAAGATGCTTTTTAGTGGCAAGTGCGAGCTTTTCAATATCAAACAAAGTGAACGAAGTCAATCTTTTTTGAAAACATTTAATGTCAAAGAAGAAATGAACATACTAGTCACGTTATACAGATAAATGTCTAAGTCGAAACATGAAGCCAATGCAAGTATTAGTAATGTAAATCAGTGTAACTAGGAGTTATTTTGTTATCCAAGCTATTACATGTAATAATATCCGTGTTCTTAAGCTATAGTCATGGTGTATTGCACAATATACAAGCATTTATCTAACGGGCATAGTTAACGAGACGGTTATTGTGGTCGAAGTAAAATGTGATCGATACGGATCAGTATCATTGCACGGAGATGGCGTCAGATTGCAGCCTCAAGCGATGCCAGCTGAATTTGTAATAATTATTAAATGTATTGTGCCATTCTCTAAAATGAAAACATTATTAATGACACTGCACTGACAAAATGACGAGATAATAATAATTAATTATAAGGGGTGGTACCAATGTATTAAACTATTAAAGTAAAAGGTTTAGTTATTTATGTTCTAAATCTAATTCTTTTACCAGTTTATTAAGGTAAGCTTTGTGCCCTCTGCATCTTTTATCTACTTTAATTTCTTCACTATAAGGCTAATCCCAGGGCTATCACTGCTACAACGCTTCATTACTCCGAAAGGAACGTGTTTTTGGGTTTGAAATCATAAACCAATAAAGAAAGTTTTTAACGCCAGTTAAGTTTTGCGCGGTGCCTTTTCACTAAAACGTTGCCTAGACCAAAATTCTAATCCCTACAATTAGGCTTAAAATGAATTTATAAAGTCTATTTTTTATGTTTTATATAAATCTTCGTTTGCGTATTTTTCAATCGTATAGAACTTTAGAATTATTAAATGTATCTTAATTACAAAGCTTACGGTCCAAATTAAAATGGGGTTCATGATGATAATACGTTATTTTTGAAATCCATACTATTTTTCATAGGTTAAGGTCTTTAAAATGAAAAAGCTATTGAGAAAATACATCACTTCACTTTCAACTTTTGACAGCCTATTTAATATAATCAGAGGTTTATTTCTAACGCCCACGCTGGCCACTTGTTAAATTGCGATATTTAAAGCTTCTTAACGATAGCCTTAAGGTGTAGTTAAATCTGTAGGTGTATTTTAAACCTTTATGTATTTCTTCCTTTTGTTTTAAACAATACATGTGCTGATTATACTAATATTATCTATTTACTTTAATATTTCAGTAATGTCTAAGCCAATATAAATCTGTTGTAGTAATTGTTTTCTTAATTTCTATTTTTGACGTTATTGTTTCCTGGCATATGAAATAACGAAGACAATACATTATAGCAAGATAACTATTGACCTTACTCGTGATAATAATATACATATAGGATAATAAAGCTCCATTTCTCTTTTATTACGAAACAGTTTTATAGATATGAACAATTTATTGATATAATTAAAAATTATGAGCAACTGTATATTTACTATAATGTGAAACAGTTGGATGTTTCGATTTTATTACAAGAGAACAAGATTGTCTAAAATAGTTTATGAATGTGATTTTTAAGAAAAGCTTTAATAGAATAAATAAATATTTTCCAAATTGAAGCGTAATATCATGGAGGATGTAACATCTTAAAATAATTTTTAAATACAACAAGTAGCGGATACCAATATCAAATCATACTTCAATGATTAATGATATCGTTTGGACGTCATCAACATTAATAAGAGTGACGTTGAGTAGCTCGGTAAAATGGTGAATGGTTCACTTCCTTGGAATCATAATTTGATTATTGTTACAGGTCGTGTCAGGGAATTCTATGAATAGGAACAAAAGAAGTGGGAAGGATTCGGGTTGAGGAGAGTGGGGCCGAACCGTCTGCGTACACCTGGCGGAGCGCGGGCCGATCATTAAAAATGTTTATTTAAAAATCCGACCGCTTAACGCTGCCATAGAGTAGACGACAGTGGAGCATCCTTTCATTTATTAGAATAAATATAATCGATTTCTTGTAAGTAACAAATGTTTTCAAATTCATTGAAGCCAAATTATTTCATAATTATAGAGAAGAAAATATATCATGTTATTTCTAAGTACATTTAAACAATAGATACATTTCGATCATATCGGTCTGAATGGATTAGATAAGTTTATATAAAGATGGTCAACTAAGGTATCAAACTATTTAACTAATTAAATATATTTCACTAACATTAACAATATATCCAGAATTTTAAATATTGAAGGTAAAAATATACAATACAAGACGAGCCCTTAATTTGTTGTTTTGTTTATCTTATCATAATAAATCTATCGGCGCTCTCGATAACATTTAGAGAGCTTCTGTTAATGCTGGCTTCCTACAAAAAACTATTTGTGCAATGTATATATTTTCGACAGAACGTGCCGTATTTGTTAAATCACTTCACAGTTTTTAAATATGTCGTATTGAAAAGTATAAAAATAGTTTTTTAGTCGAACTGGACTGTAACAACATGGAATCCTATAAAGTCTCCGCCGCAGTCGAAGAATAATCCCTGAAATGTTTATACAGCAATAAAGGCGCTTAAAGCACACTAAACTATGACATAAAAAGTTTAAAAAGCTCTCAGTAGATCAAACAAGATGAGTGGTGTCGGTCGACAGACGGCATGGTGTTGGGTTACAGGCGGCGGGTCGCATTTGTCCCAAATAATAAACACCAGATTGGTGTCAAAATGAACGCTTTATTATCTCATCAAACCGTGAACCTACAATTCCTTATAATATAAACGTTTCTTTTCAGTAAATCTTCTGCAAAGGTTAACACGGCCTTTAATAAATTGTATGTCTACATCGACCGTAGTTTCATCTTACACTTTAAAATGTTTAAGATTTATTGTAATGCAATTCGACATACGATTGTATATTGTGGTTTACGAAATGGCTTATAGCAGTTTATGTTACAATAAAACTCAGCACAGATTATTTTGGTGCT
>NC_052102.1:7556958-7594523 GCF_012273895.1 Zerene cesonia | reverse complement strand
TTTTTTTAATTTTTTTTTAAATCATTTCTATCAATCAAATATTTAACTTACCTAAGTCTAAAGCGATCCATTCATCAGAGTTTTTACCTTCTAATCTAGGTATATGATCAGATTTATTACATTTTTTTTTATAAACCTTTCTAACAAATTCTGCTAATGCAAAAATATGTCTTTTACTTTTCGCACTAACAACACAGATATAATCTACATAGTTTATTTCTTTAGGTACAGTAGCGACGAATATATCTTTTGAGTTTTCTCTTTGCAATATTTCCACTAAGTCTTCAATATCAAATACACCATTTTTGCCTCCTAAAATTTGAAAGTTGGTAAAACAAAATAAACTAATTTTATGACTAATTTAGACAAGTACTTACTACAACCTCACTATACTTACGTTCCAAATTTATGCCATCAAATTCGTCACTTAGGATTAGATAACTATTTTCCCTGCTATAATTTTCATCTGCTGTGTGTTCAATAACAGGCGAGTTAGATTCTGATAGAATTTGATATTTACTAGCTATACCCGGTGAAGGCTTATTTGGAGGGTTTCGAGGATTTTTTAAACAAACTCCACAATAAAATGGTCTTTTTGATTCAATAACACTTTGATATTGAAATAAAGTTTTCACATTTCTTCTTAACATCTTAAACATTTTTAAGGAAATACTTTTTGAAATATAAACACAAGAGTTTGGTCAGGCTAACGTAAGAAATAAAGATTTATAAGCGTTGTTATTGTAAACATAACAAACTTTAAGGTTATATATTTGGATTTTCCATTTTTGACGCGCAATCCGTCTGTTCCGTCAAATGTCATTAACATATTGTAATATTCTAACTCGTATACTTTAAGTTTGCTTCAAACTATTGTCAAGTTTATAATCTGAATCTTCATTATGATATTTGAAATTAAGTTTAATAAATAAATGTTTCAAAAAATTACAAATTGGGGTGTAAATAACAGAATCTTCTAATATTACTCCCAAAAACTTCAAATAAGCAAATATTTAATATTATGAAGTCGGAAAATTGATTTATTTCTTAAGAACATTAAGTTTTTAATTCAGTTATACATACTTATAATTTAAAGTTGGTACACCGTACAACCAAGGAGCAAAGAAAATAATCTATCTCTTCCTTAAAATGCCGGCAACAACTTTACAGGGACTCTTGTGAGGGCTCATGGGCAGTGGTGATTGCTTGTTCGTTTGTCCACTTTATTTTATATAAAAAAATGACAAAATACATAATCTACCGAATTTTATCCTTGTCTCTGTATAAACGTGTAAAATGCTGGGTTTACTATTATCAAGGCTATTCAGCAAAACTAATTAATCCAGAATTTACGTTGTGTTAAAGTCTACCTCAACTCTCACTTGGACAAGGAAAGAACAATGAAAAAATAATATTGTAGTACTTAACTACAATATTATTTTTTCATTGTTCTTAAATATTATCCGCGGTTTGAATTTCGGAACGAATTTACCATTGGAATGTAGCATAGATGACTAGCCTCTTAACTATCTCCAGACACATTATAAGGTAATCGTACCACTGCGGACATGAAAGAGAGACAAACAAACACACTTTTGCATTTACTATATTAGTAATTCAAATTGTTTACATGATACTAGGGGTTCGCCCGTGCTGCGTATTATATATTCTATAGCACTCAGAGATCATATACATACTATCGAAAGGTCAAAGAATTGTTGAATTTGGGCCAGTAGTTTTTAGAATTTAGCGCGTTCAAAGATACAAAGTTAACAAACTCTTTAGCTCCATATTTAATAATAATGAACTGAAGAGATGATGATGAGATGAAAGATATGTATAATAGAAACGCTTTAGATTTATACAACTGTTGTGTTATGTTATAGTTTTATTTGGGAAAGGAGCCCGTGGGTCGCCTGATGGCAAGCGCCACACCGTCGTCGACTTATGCCTCCGACAAAATATAAATATAAAGGAAATGGATTGATGAGTGGATTTATAGAAACGAAACTAAGGGACGCCTAAAGAAGAGGACATTGGCTGTTGCTCCCTCACTCGCCGTACGAAATACAGTAGCATTCACTTGTTCATATTTCACGCCAATTTTCTGTGGAGATGTGGCATTTTAGCTAATGCTGGCATAATTCGTGCAGAAGTGGTCAATATGCATTTTCAAAGTATATGTTTGTTACAGCAAATCCTGACCATTCTAAAAATAAAACATTTTTATTTGAAATTAATCTTAAAAAAAATCTATAGATTAGATCAACCTTGTACACTATACATTACCTACTTGAAAATTAAAAACATTTAGAAAATCCGTAAGGCAATGTAAAATAAAACAAAATGTTAAATGTGATTTCTTAATTTAAATTCTGATTGCTAGTTTTTGTGTCACATGTGGCTTTTATTTAAAGTTGTGTATTATTTTTAGATTATGTAAACGTATTTATTAGCAGATACATAATAATATTTGACAGTATTAGGTTAAGTAGATTAGGAACAAAAATAAACTAAATGTTCAGTGCCTATCTATAAAAATCTAGCCTCTAGGTACCTACATTAAAACTATGCCATTAGAGTTATCGCTTTAGTCAACAAGCTATCTTATCTTTTATTATCAATAGGCGTGGGAGCAACATTGCATTCGCCTTTATTCATTTGTTTCATGGTAAATTAGCTGTTTATTTTTTGTTTTTCATTAAAAATGTTGTCTAGTAAAATACGTTAAATTAAAAGCACAATGTGACTGTAAATAACAAATATAAGAATAACTGAAACGTGCTAATGTAATCGATCAAAAAGTTATTAATGTAGTTTATTTTGGAGAAGATGGGGGTTTGTGAATTGGATAATGAAGTGTCTGGTGAAATTCTGGGATGGAAGCTTCCAGCTTGGCAAGCGTTGTTGCTACATCGTGTATTCCCCTCTTGCGGGGGCTTAGTCAATTATTTATTTATCATTTGTTTTGACTTCGCTTTGGTGTATGAACATTATCAAAATAAAAGTAATGTGTGAGTATTAAAACTTATTTATATTTGATGTTATTGACAAACGACACGCCATTTTTACTTCTTACGATAATAAAATATTATATTATAGTTATATCTAAAACCGTTTCGTCGCTATTACAATTTTCTAATTATTGAGACCATCTAGACTCGCAGGTCGCGGTAAAAGTGCCTTGCTGGAGTAAATTTTCTTTATGTAAGTCTAGCTGGTACCCATTTCAAAGAAGCCTTTATGTTGCTCGAGATTATAATATTACTAAACCTACAAATACAATCAGCTGTTTTTTGTGAATAATTAAAAAAACTCCATCACTCCTTTCTCACAGACGTTTATAATATTCATAGAAAGTAGGATCGTACAAAGGATTGGATTGGATAGGATATATAAACATTATAATTATGTTATTACATATTTATTTATTTAAGCTTAGAAAAAGTAACCTTTATGTTATATTAGGGTAAATTCCGATCAATCCATTCCGCTATTGCAGAAATTACCTCGGACAAACTCTGACTCTTCTTTCGAAGTTTTTGATTTAATGATTATGATTTACCTACCTGCTAAATATTTTCTCATTTTATTCTTCCTCCTCAGATTAGCTGTGTTCTGCTTAATAATAATAATCTTGCCAGCTGTAATATCTCTTGTATTTACTCTGGCCTCTCCACCGCCAACATTGCTGCCAGATGATTCGTCTTTTCATGTGAAAATAAAAAAATCTGATATTAAATGGATTTTTATGCAACTCGGGAATGCTATTTTCTTTCCCATTGCCGCCGTCGGTAGGTGAGATATTTTAGTGATTATGTTATTAACTTCATAAAGTTTATTGCGTAAAATGAAAAAAACTTTTTTCCGTTACGAATTTTGTTGAATCTTGATTCCATAAAAGCACAAATAACATTATAATACTAGTAATAAAAGCCACTAAAAAAAGAGGAAAGGTTTGCTGCTTTTTCGTTAGTTATAATAATATTATTTTGTAATTTGTTCAATTTTCTACTTTAACAAACAGGGATGAAAATAGGTATCCCACGAATTAGATACACGTATTTTTATATTACTCTTTTTTTACGTCTTTCACAACTTTTAGTAGATAATAAAGTTATGTTAGATAAAAGAACCTTAGCTTTAAATCAAAATTCTGCTATGTAAACTGGTTTTTTCTTGATCACTCGGGTTTAAAAGCTTTGAATTGTCCGAAGTTGTTCACATCATAAGCGTGATAGTGAATAAAATATGTGCATTTAATCATGCGTACATGATATTTACAGTCACGAACGAAACGCAGTGTTGGTTCTTAACTTTTATTGTTATTGTTGTATTTCATAAACATTTATTATAGGTACAGTTACCTCATATTCTGGTGGGTAGAAGCAGTGTTTGCAGCTCATTCACAAGATGAAGAAAGAACGCAGGCTGCTCTTACCGAGGTGCGTGCACCGTCTTCGGTAGAGCTTTATTTATTTCTGCAAGCCTTTGTACACTCTGCTCCGCTCGCAGTGATTAACTTATTGGATATGATGTCAAATTACAAAAACCCTACATATGACAAAAGTAAGCATATATCTTTACGTTAGCGATTTTTGTGTGTAAATGTAAGTACTTATAATATCTTTAACATTAATTCTATTTTAAAGTGCTTCTTCAAGCTGTCAGTTTGATTGCATCTTCACTGCGAATGGCGAGTACTGCTACTCTGTATAGAAGATTTGAAAGAGAAAAGATATGTGGTCGGAGATATCCGTGGAACAATAAATTCGACGATAACATTGAAAATATACATAAAAATGAAATAAATAAACCCATTGACGACGAGCCCATATACGAACCTATTATTCAAAGAAAAGAACATTTATCATCAAACACGCAATTGGATAATATAAAAGAAAAAGTTAATAGTGATTTTATACAATTTTCTCCACGACATTCGTTAAGGAATTCAACGTTTTATGATGATTATTGCGATTGTGACAGTGATACAAGTTCAGATTACATGCCACCGACAAATAAGCAGGAAGTAACAGACAGTGACGACGAGTACGTTAAGCCAATAACGATTATAGATAAAGTGGCACCTCGCAGACGAGAAACTTATAATATAGAACAAGTCAATGTGACCCCTCCGCCGATGACATATGCCCCAAGACCTGGTTCTTTCGCTGTTTGGGCTGAGAAATTAGTCGAAAACGCGGAGTCTATCCCAGCGTGGCTCTCCGCACCGCCGAGGAGGAAACATGTGGAAGTAATTCAAGATGAACCGGACCTGCCGCGCCGGATGCCCCGCTCACGTATCCGTGGTCTCGAGCCGCAAGACGCTACGGCTGCTTTCATACATTTTCTGGCTTGGTACGGATTTTTTGTTGCACGATTGCTCTCTCTAGCCGCATTTATCAACTTTTCACCTTTTTTCTCAATAATAGTTTTATTTATACATTATCAAATAATGTTACTTTTATTAATAGTACCGCAAGCTCCTACTGTAAGGAGAGCGTTTTATATATTTCTGGCGTTCATCTATTTGTTTTGTTTGATGGAGTTCAAAATTCGATTCCGTCACGTTCGTGTCTGGCACATTTTTTGGTTTCTCGTTTGCAGTGCTGAGATTGTAATATTTATTTCATTGTGGTCCACTATTGATAATCCATTACACAATTGGTGGAACTATTTTATAGTAATCGTTACTATATGTAGCATGTTACTTAGTTATATGTTATTTTTAATGTATTTTTTAATGCTTCAGCCTAGGGAAACCGTTGTACATGTAGACAATATAAAAAGCAAATCTCTCAAAGTAAACAGGCACACCATATAGATTGTTTTTTAATGTAAAAATATATTAAATATTTTGTTTTGTAACTAAAAATAACTTTTTGCGTACATTTGAACGTTCTAAGAAGTTTGATTGAACACATCTGTTGGTTCTAGCGTGCTTGCTTATTCTTTATTATGGTATTAGTGAGTAGGAACTGCTATTTTTTATATGATTGAAATTTTATGTTTTATAATGTATTTATCAATTTTGTTATTTGATTTGTAAACCGTGTGTTTGCAAAACACAAATTTATGGTAGATAGAAAAGACTTTTTAAAAGAAATTGTTTGAGTGTGTGGACAAATAATTTCCAAAACAACGATGTTTATTGAATTTATCAGATATCAGGATTAAACGTGAAACTCAAGTGGCTAATTAGGTACGCACCCGTGACTGTTCTTTTAAATATATTAGAAACCGGTTATACATACCTCCAAACAATTTATTACTTATATCTAAGTTATTTGATTCGAATATTCATATTCCTTGAGTTTTGTATTTAAAGTTAATATTTATAAATCCTGCGTAATTTTCAGTTGACCTTAATAAATTATAATTGCAGTAGATCAGTAGAATTTATACATGTAAAATAAGCTATACATTGGCTGTGAAGTTTACCAGTAAAAAGAAATGATGAAACAATACTTGTAGTTTTACATTTATATTTTCCTAGTTACGCCAGTGCATACCGCCCATAAAACGTTACATAACATTTACCTCTTCGGTTGGCACTTCAGTAGAACACGCATGAAATGTTGCAACCTATTATTACGGACACTCCATGAAAGAAAGGTGTAATACATCTATTGAAGTAAACACGACACTGCTGTTGCACTTCAAAGAAACTGCCTCTTTTCACAACTGTGATTGAAGTTTGCCTTTTGGTCGTTAATGCTTTTTATTTTATAAATTCCGATCTGTGAGTTTGCCTACGTATATTTTTCTTGTTATATGGTATACTAGCATTCTGCTTGCGGTTTCTCCCACGTAGTTGAAGAAAATATATCCAGTGCGAGGTTTTCCTAACATAGTTTCCATTCTCGCGGGCTTGCCGGATTAAAAACCATCACATAGGATGGTTTTTAATTTTTCTAATCTTAAACTAACTCCGTACTAATGAAATAACTCTGAAATATCAATTTCATACAAATCGGTTCAGTGAATTGATGTGAAGAAGAGAGGGACAGTGCTACTTATACAAATATTTAAATACGTAAGACTTGAGCACTTTAGTACCAACCAAGTATACTCGTAGTATTATATTATCTGTGGTTCCAACTTAACCTACTCAAAATAAGTTGCGTGGGTTCTTCGTACGACATCAAAACGTCGTTATAATTACGAGCTGCCACTGAATGAATTAATTGTAAAATTATTTTGCGATTTTGTGTCCTAATTTATACAGTTATTATAGGTAGTTAAGTTTTAAATTTATAATAGAGAAGTGAATACTGACACAGTGCCTATACAAGCAATACGAAGGTATTGAGGCTATAAATAATATTTTTTATAGTATATCATAGTATCGGGCTATTCAGTTGTTATTATTGTTTGAATGTAGCGAGTGAATACATCTCACATGTCCACTGATTCACTGATCGATTTATCATAAAGAAAGATAAATCATCTACAGCAATGTCTTCTAATAAAAATATCATACTATTATTATTTTCCAAAACTACAGATAACATAATACTGTACCTGTACTAGAACAAAACCTCTTTTTTGTTAGTATCAACGTGCGATTAGAGTAGGTATGTATGCACGAAGGAAAATTTATGAGAAATGTACGTACTCTACAATTTTAATTTGCTAAGGCAACTGCTGAATGTGCATAAATGCAATAATTCTCACGAAATTATTATTAGTTGCAATTGCTATTTGTTATGTTGAATGAAATGCATTTTCATAAACTTCCATTTTGCATACGTGTTGCGTAATAATTATAGCAGCCTCTTTATTTAAACCGCAGATTCAAATTTCAAATACAAGCACCTAATGGATAATTATATATAAATTATTACAACTAAAGTCCCAATAATGAAGGGGTACTCAATTCGATTGATTTTTTCATGGATTTTTTACTCGATAACTCCGTGGCTTTTCAACCGTCAGACGTTATTCTTTCTGATAGGGAATTGTTGTCATTTAATCCAATTTTAGGCTTTGAAGTGGTACCTTCTGCGCTCGGACGTCTGTGTCCTTTTTTTTAGAAGATATTTATTATTGGTAACTTTGCTTGGAATTCGATATATATCAAATATGACATTATTGTAATAAATTAATTTGCATCTTCGCTATTGTTTGTAAACATCAACGTAAGTGCTGGTCGCAAAATTCTTTATGTTTACAAGTTATATGTAACGTGATATAACAACTTCATGGTATGCGGTGGTCGGCGATCGGCATGGTGCTCGTCAGGTCAGCACCCTTGCTATATGAAGCTCTTTGTAGCTACACAATTCGTCATTCATTAAGAGTTATTGAATATTACGTATCATAATTTTATACAACTATGGAAATAAACGTACTCGTATTAAAATCAAAATAGTGCTTTTGAGTTTTGTTATATATTTAGTATTTAAATCCGAGCCGGCGTAGCAACATAATGTTTACTTGTATTTTATATAATTTTTCTAATCGCTCAAATGTTTCAAAATATATGTACTTTATTCTTAAACTTTAAATATTCAACTCTTAACAAACACTAGAATGTAGATATCGAAATAAATTAAGAAATATAAGTAGTTGTAAATTATCATCGTTTGTTTACTTCAGAAAACAAGAAACCAGTCATAAAATTACAGCTTATATCCTCAGAATATTAATCATTACTGATTCAAAGAAAGGTTGGTATGTAATATCGATGCGATACTGGTGAATCACGTTTACATTTCAATGCGTATATAGATAGTTATATGAATGAATCCTGTAGCGTCGGTAATCACTTTGATGATTATTTTTTGCTAATTTACCGTGGCCTGTCGATAGCGAGCCGGAGATGAGAGCGCATTTTGTAATTATGGTCAGACAGCTTTGACCGGGAAATGCATCTGCACCGGCTTTCTTGTTTCGTATTTACCTCTGAAGCTTATTTAGATTTAATAAATAAGATTGTCTTGTCTTTTAGTTATTTTCACACTTTAAAGTTTTTAAAATAGTTTTGTTTGTCTTATAGATAACAATTCGGTTGGTTATATTTCCATCTTCGAAAAAGATGAATTATATAATGGAAATTTGAATACCGCATAGTGTCGAAATAGTAGAATTCTTGTACAAACGTCAGGTTCATTAACCCCCACGCTAAAATCATCAGTAAGTAATGTGTTACAAGCTCCTCCTACACATTTTACAAATAATATTTATGTATATTAGAAACCAATGCAGAAAGTTAATAAATTGTCAGTTGTACTTGACGGAGGCTGGGCCAAGGCCCTCGCATCGGCTTGTAATCCGACACCTCTTGTACTCAATCTTCTCTACTAATTTGCGGTTCCCTGCTGTTACAGGGTTGTATTTTACAAAGTTAATGAAATGATGAATTCATTACTGCCATTACTACCAAAACTTATTATTACGCATAAAGACTAGCATTAATGATTCCAATTGTAAATAGTTTGCATTCGATAATTATTTCTATTGACTATTGGCATAAATTTTATAGTTTAAGTGTGATTGCCTTTTGTTATTTATTTACGTACACTTTCTCGGTAATAGATTACTAAGCCTTTGATTGCAAATATAATTTTCTATTCTTCTAAGTTTCAGTAAAACATATGTTTTAAAAATTTTAAAACTCATTCACCTCATACCAACAAAAGCATATTGTATTGTTTAAACCAGCACTGTAAATGAAAACTGCATGTGTGAATGTGTATTATGCAATATTCCTTGGCTGTGAAGCATGGTGAATGTTAATTTTCCATCGGAATTAAAATTGTGCATTGTGGGAACCCTAGCAAGTCCAGGCTTGTGTGTAAAGAGGCGGAACCCTACAACGGGTTGCGTTGTGCCGCACGATAAATCGAACATCGCCGAGGACAATTTCGCTGTCCGCAGAGATCGACTTTCATGATATTGCCCAGATATGTAAGTTATTTCTAAGAAATCCCAGAGTGTGAAATGCTTAACCTTTAATTTATCGAACTATTATATGTTGTAATATTTATCTTAGTATACTTGAAAAAGTATGGGTCTACCACATGTGTGCAAATGGCAATTATTCAATATTTAATGTATTCGAATAATTTTATTAATATGTTCATTCATAAAATCATTTCCATTTCTTCGCCTATTTTGACTATTTCAATTCATAAATTTCGACACAGACAATATCGCATCAATAATTTAATTCAATTTTGAACTTCAAATCGTTTAAAACTGAGCAACTGCTATAATATCTAAAGCGTGCATTATTCCGCAAGACTAATAGGAAATACTACAAATAATAATCGGGCTCAATAACAACAAGCGATTTGTTTTGCATCTAGCACGCTTTGTGCGGTTACTGTAAATCCTACTTTAATAAAGCAAGCCAGTTGAAACAGTACACTAATATTCATTAACAATAAAGCTTGCAGTCTACACCGCTTCCTATCTAGTAGCGGTCGATTTAGAAATATTATCTATTCGACTTATTGAAATTCTGCTTCATTCCGATCGTTTTGATTGTACCATTTCTCACGATAGGTAATTTCTACTTTGTATATCTATTACAAACTAGCTTTCCGTCCATGGCTTGGCTAGCGTGGTTTACAAAATGTCGTACTTCGTGGATTTTCTAAGAAGAGGCAGTAGTACACTTGAGAAATTTTGAAAGTAGTAGTACACTTCTTATGACTTTAGATAAGTATAACCCGGTAACTGTTTATTTCAGCCTTTTATCTATTACATTTTTAAAGACCTATTCAATAACGCATAGGTATTTCTTTAAGTATTGTTTACATATTGTATGTATAACCACCCCTGAAAATTATTTTATTTTCAAATAAATATAGCTGAAAGTTAAAAGTAATTTAGATCACTATAAACATAATATGAAATTCTGTCAATATCTGTCCACTGATTTATACGTTTATTTATGTAAAAATTAATTTACAAAAATGGCCGGACCTACTGTAAGTTGTAATTACTGTTTTATTATATGTAGGTATAGATCTGAGGTTGCCAATGTAATTATTATATTTACATACAATATTATTCTGCCAATTGGTATTAAATAATTATTCATAATGAATAGAAAGCTTCGCAGCTATATGTCAATCAGAGATGTAAATAAAGTTAGTAAATTGCAATCCGTATTATCTTAATCTAAATGATCTTTAGTAAGTAGTTATGACAAAAAAGAATGAAATAATTTTAAACGTTAAAGAAGTTAATTATTATTACATTTTATTTTACGGAGCATAGATACAATATTAACACGAAAATGTGACTGTTTTTGTTATTCTTTTAAGAAATAGAATAATAATACACTAATTTTGATTCCTAAACGCAACTATTTTTCCAAAGTGCCGTAAGAACGCCATAAGTCTAAGAGAAGATAGTTCACTTCATTGAATTGTATACAAGAACAAAGTACCTACAAAATTGGAAGTTTTTATCATTAAATATCTACAGCTAATGTACAGACAATGTGGGGTGATAGTGTATCACTAAGAACGTGTTCCCAATGTATTCTGAGTGCGTCCATTTCTCCGCAGCACAACTTCAAGTACGATAAGGTAATTACTCTCCAGATTGACTCATGTAAACAAACACGTATAAAAACAAATATCAACATAAGCAATTTAAGTTCTATGAACTGTTAATATGGCGATACTCAATTTATGTCAAGATTTATCTGTAATGAATTTTGTAATGGCATACGTTTTCCGGCAACGACTGTATGATGTATAGGTATTCTATTAGATTGATTGCATTGTAATTGCTCTATATTCGAAGGTAATTAATGCAGTGATCAACATTAATAACATCGAAAAACTGAGATTTTAAAATTACTGTTATGTATTAAAATTTATAAATAATATGCACGTCTTTGGGAATGTTAAACAGAACGTATCTCAATTGTCCAATAGTGTAACTAAATATATTCCTAACTTATTACAGCCATTTCAAATACGACGTCTATAATTTTCCCACAAAAGCGCTTAATTAATCATAGATGAGCTTTACTTAGCGTTGATCAAAATAGGGATGTTTACATTATGATTTAGCTACATTGTGGTTTGCGCTTGTTATTTGAGGCTGCTCAAACATTGAACTTTGTATCACTACCGAAAACTGAATATGTAAAAATAAAGCAATTTTCACATACTGTATTGTAGCTTTACTGCTAACCATACTTTCAAAAGCATTTGAAAGTGTGGGAGAATAGACATTGATATGTAATAAATTAGAAAAGTTGCTCGGTGGACGTCAATTGAGTCTTCGTGTGTGGTCAGTCAGGCGGCTGATTTATAATCATTATAACATTGTAATGTCTTTAAAGAATAGATCGGTTAATCTCTCGACGTAATCACTTGCGTCATAGTGCCAAAATTGTTGGTACAATAACATGTTACTAAATTTAAAAATAGCATCTAAGAGAAATAACTCAACGAAATACGCAATAAAGCATACCTTTTACAATTTCAAATTTCCGAATTCTTTTATAAACTTTGACAGTTACCAAGCCACTTAACATAAATAGCTAACTGTAAAACGTTCAACCATTTTAACAATTAACATGTACTTACACGTATTATTGTTAAATGCATTGTATTCTAATAGAACTCTAAAGCTTTTCTTCGTTTTGGAATAATTTCGACATCGTTTCTGTTATTTATTTGTAGAAATCTTTATAAGATTACCTTTCTTACTTACTGTTTGTTTCGTGCTAATTCCATTAATTTTTCAATCATTGAAAGATTGAAACAAATAACAATAAAATTATAATTTATATACAGAAAAACTAATTTATTACAGGGAATGTCGTCTATATGATAAAAAAATTCTATTATATACAATTTAATACAAGAATTTATCGCATGGTTTAGCAAAAATCGTAATTTAAGGACTTTAAAGTAAAATATTTTTCATTAGCCGTAGTCTACAGGCTACGACCTATATCAATGACAAAAGGATTTACGATTGAAAATAAGATAAAGTTCTTACAGATTGTGGATAACATCATTGCTTGTGGTTAGCTTGATTACTATACGCTTAGAATTAATTGCCGTATTTATGGATTAGGCACTTTGTAATATTCATACAAATTTAAAATTAATGATTTCATATTTATGAAGATCATAAAACAGAGTTTCAAATAGCATAAAAATATATTAACGATTTGATATAAAATAATTAATCATAATTTCGAAAAATCCAATACAAATACATTTTGCTTCACTGATCGTATAATCGCACTAAATTTGGTGTGAAGCACATACTTTTTATAGAGAATTTAACCTAGGACCCTAGGTTTGTTTATCTTTATGCGATTACCAATTTATACCAAGTAGGTGGAAAACAATTGAAAAATTCCGTTCCAAAAACATAATAAATGCGTCGGTTTGATATAATACTGAAATGAATGAATACTGAATTATACAGCAAAATGTAGACATAATCTGCATCTGTTTAAAAAAACATACAATTAGTATTTGAAGGAAGATGACCTTGAATGTCTTTTAATCAGTTGACCTTATTCTCATACAAAGCTAGCTTGTTAGCGGTTCTGATAGATGTTTCTAATTATTATTGGTTCAATCGTTCTTTTCATGGTTTTTTGTTTGCAATTTGGAATTTGCTATAAATGATCATAACTGGGTCTATAGAATTTACAATTAAAATGAAGTTTTGTATTTTATAAGTTTTTAGTTTGTAAGTTCATTATTTTTTTGAAGTCGGCTGAAAATAAAAGAATTGCAACTAAGTGTATCAGACAAAAAAATAATATGCAAGTATCTTCAATTGTTTATACTATCGTATTTATTTGCTACTTTAGAAAATATTTATCAAATATTAAAGCGGTGGAACATTGATTTTTCAATACCTTCTTTTATTAGCACCAGATAATATATGAGAAATTTTATATCTCTATGTCATAATCTTTATAACTACAAAAAAATATCTCGTGGTCCCAAATATCAATACAAAGGTTTCTACTAAAAAGTTATTTTCAAAGCTATATGTATTGTATACCGACGCTTTACAATTAAATAAGAATTAAATCAACATTACAAAGTATACCCTCCACAGTATAAATAATACGTAAATATATTGCATCTGTCACTAGAAATCACTCGAGTTTTGGATTCAATAGCTGCTGCTGAATTGATAACAATTCGTATCATCAGTGATTATTATAAAATGTGTATACGTGAGTTGGAAGTCGTATTAGAAACAACGCTCCTTTACACGTAAGATCGATCAGTCATAGTAAGAAAACTATTGTGGTTCTCAACAATGCTAACTGACCATGTCGTCGCTAGCCCGCAGCGTGCGTGCGTGACAGGAGCGACCTACATTGAGCCTTGTCTATTCACATCGCGGATGCCTTGAATAATATTATCTGTGGCAGGAGCTATTCGGTGAACTGTGTGTTTTCCCACCGTTTGAAAGACAAATTGTTTTCAGGTAATGACACTCAGAATTCATTTAATACAAGGAACTTTATACTACAAAGTTTAAACAGAAGGCTAAAACAATGTATCTCTTTTAATAACTATCATGCAAATTTGTTCAAAGATGATGTTTATGTTGATTTTTTTTTATTTGTTTTGTCCTTTTTTTCATTAATATTATATAGATTATTTGTTTATACTCAAAATGACACTTACCTTACTTAGTTTGAATTAATTTAAATAATAATTCAATACATTTTATGGTATATCTATAGACCTATCGTAGTTGTATCTATGAAATTGTTGGAGCATGTAGCTATTAGTAAAACGACATCGAATATTGATTGCCTCAGTTTTAACATAGATAATTCTTTCTCAGAATCGAAAACCGCTTTTCGTACTTTGCATTGCAATTAGAGTTTATCACGGCGCTCAAGTTAATCGTGGCTCAATCAATTAGCGTGATTTGATTAATTTGAAAACAGTCACGCACTTGCGTAGAACTGGCCTACCGTATTAGATTACAAGTGTAAGTTAGAAATCGTGAGGAAAGCTTATATTTGCCGTATTCGTGTGGTTACAACAAACATTCCCAAGATAGAAATGCCATCAGTTTGTGATAGTTTTCGACAGCTTATGATCTAATTTATTCATAATGTTTATCCTCTTTCCAATAACGTTATATAATTATTATTTATATACAATGTAGGTATAGCTATTGTCTACATACAAGATTGAATTAATATTACCCCATATTGCGCTGTCGGCCATTTTGAATTTGATATTTGTGTGCAGAGTATATATTTGACTTAAATAAGCATTTTAATTTGATTCCCATATTGAGGGAGATGTGCATAATATATTAGTCCGTCATTTAACGGCTATACATCTTCGAACACACAAAACATTAAACTTCTGAGGCTAAAAAAATCCTTTTACTTCAGTATCCTTTCGACAGATAATTATAATTTAACTATCTGTTTTACAGAACAACCTTTTATAATCTTCTAGATTACTTGAAATTATTTTAATGTTTAATAGTTAAAATTAAAAATAGTGCACCTTACGCAAAGACAGTGATCATCAGTTGAGAAAAAATATGTAGGGACATAGAGACAAATTCGTATTACTTCTTTTTATTTACAAATATTTTCTTTATAAACGAAGATAAAACATAAAGAAAATTTAAGACACCCACGTACATACGTCAATCAGAATTTATCTCTTAGGACTATAACTATAATATACTAGCTAATACTAATACTAACAGCATTAACAGCATAACATCGGAATACAGAAATATCTAATGTAACCAAATTGTATGTAATGTAACAAAATCCCTCGTAAACCTAATTGACACCGATTGTTATTTCTTTTTATAAATGACAGTCGTGACGCTGAAGTACAGTAATTTAATTACTTAGAGATTTGTAAATATACTCATAACACCTACATTAATAAAAAATAAATAAATATTTTATGAGCCCATAGATGCAAACAAGTACAGGGCGCTGATAATTAACTGCCTATTAGGGCGATGGCACTTTATCACTCATTTAGCCGGTAAGTACTGTCTTCAACTCTGCGTTCCAACCAAATACGGGCAAAGGAGATAGTTTATCAGGTTCCCAGTAAATTAGTACCTTATTTATTGTAATAATGTTTGCATATTTTACCTAATATAGCACAGAGCTCCTTTAGCCGAATACCTGTACACAATTAAATAATATTTCATCGTAACTGTATTTACACAATATTAAAGCATGAAAATATTCTAGCAAGAATGGTATTGTCAACACTTTGTGTTGTTTCTGAATTGTTTTGTTAACTTATAAATTATTTCAAAATAAAGCTGATTATAGTTCGAGCAAACGGCTGAAATGAACTTAAATTAAATTGAGATATTATAGACAAAACATTGGTCCTAAAGACACGACAAAAATTATTTATTTTCCAGCAACGCATTCGTTTTACGTGCTGTTACTATCGAGTAGGTAGTAGGGGGTATATCATATTTGTAATTAGTATGTTAGTGAGATACCCGATTACCAATTAACGACGCTATTTGATTGTTAATGGGCGATGTTTTTCTTCTTTGTCGTATTATTTAAACTTACTTTTGTTTTAACAATAAAATAAATAGGCTAAATTACTGGTGAATTTTGACATAAAAATAAATAAGTAGAATTGTTGGAGAGACTTTAATCATAATTTATAATGGAAATTATTTTTCATAAAATTGTTTTAAGAACATCAAACATTTGCTTAAGAATACATCGTTAATTATTTTTCGTGCATAATGATTAAGCGAAGAAGATTTCCATCAAAGTACTAAATAAACACTAAATAATACAACGTTCAAGAGTTTTGAAACTCTTGATTATCCTAATCTCCAGCCTTAATCTCAGGAACTACTTGATCGATTTAAAATTTTTTTTCAAATATTCACTGAGTGGTTATTGTGTATATGTACCACGGGATAAGCCGGGGGTAGATCGCGTGTATCGTATAAAATTAAGTCGCGTCCCCACACTAGGTAATGAATCTGTTTTTTGTCATTTTCAACTAAGGAACGAACGAAAGTTAGTTAATTGTAGATATTTTTTATAAATGTCTAACTTATTTTCATTGAACTTTCTACATTAATTACAACGTTTCTAATTTATTACAAGCCGTTTATTACTGAGCTAATGAAATACAATCAAGATGTCCATACATCAAAATTTCATCTACTCCATGACACTTCTGATAGGAAATGAAAAGTAACTGAATTAATTTCTACGAATGACAAGCCTGTCAACCACTCTTTGAATAAAAGCTATTAACTTATTTGATTTCACAGTTATACTGGTTAGACTGACAATTATTTATGGATTCAATATAAGACCAGCTCAAAATTTCTGTATATATCTGTCGCAGACAAATTGTGATTGAATGATTTCGGCATTTGTTTTTTATATCATAGTTGGCAAAGAACTGTTGCTGGGCTCCCCCAACGGTTCTGTATCTATCCAAAAAAAAAAACAATATCCTTAATCGAGTAATTATAACAATATTTGATTCATATAAAGATAGCACCGTTATTCTTTAGACACTGTTGGTGTTTTGATAATACCTGTCTCGACATATCGCATAGGCTGCACGTTTAACCTCATTTCTCGGTGCACACTAGTCAAGGAGGCATCACATAAATCACTTTGAGTAATTGTCGTAAGCAAACGATAAAATGCAGCGTTACGCGCCGCGTGCATTTTTATCAAATGCACCGTAATATTCAAATGAAATCTAAGAGTACAACTCAAAAGTATAAATCGTGATATCAACGCAATGGTGACTCGGTGAGATAATTTTACAATAATTAGCGTTTGATATTTTTATTCAATTAAATTTCAAACGATCAAAGCACGACTTAACTAATTTTATTAAACCGGTAGGTTTTACTGCGTTCGTGAGCTCTCTGAAAGTATGACACAAATGCTCTTTATGATTATAAATATTGAATTACAAATTGTTTCTCAAAATATATTATCATGGTTGTTGTCATACCACCGACGCTACGAACTCATTGGACTTGCATAATTTAATGATTACGTCGTGATTAATCATTTATTCATGGTATTAAATATAAATTACGTGCAGATCAAAATTAAGGAGAAATTATTATTTTGAATTTGAGACTAAGATCCTAAACAATTTATATATCAGATGGAGGCTATTTAATCGTTGAAGAAATTCGCACAAAACTGTTGTCGAAGATTTTGCTTTTTGTGCAGATTGCGTTTATAAGGATACGAACATATTTAATATGTATTGAATGTATTTTTTTATAAGTGTATAATGGGATTAAAAACTTATACAATTTTTATTAAAAAACTAGCTGACTTAATTTTTATAAAAAAGTTGTTCTGTCTTATTCTTATATTTTAGGGGTGTGAACAGTAATGCGACACTATTTAATGGATGTTATTATACATAGGAACCTTTCACTTGAATCTCTCTATCTATTAAAAAAAAAACGTCAAAATCTGTTTCGTACTTTTAAATATAAGCTAAGCTTCTTAGCTTAGACAGACTGACAGAGAGTTACAGAGTCGGCGGAAAGCGACTTTGGTTTATGCTATGTAGTGATGTTGTTTTAATAAGGTCCTACTTAAATGGTTTTAAATAACAATATAAAACATTTTTACTTAACACTTCCGTTATTAATAACTTATTCACATTTAAAACTTACTTAAGATCCAAACAGACCAAAAATTCTTATGAGCAATATTTTTTTTAGATTCTGCTTCATTAATGACTCATGAAATGCAGAAAAATTTAACTAAAATAAACATTTTATACAATATCAATCAATTTGTTATTGCCGACTATCGCAGCATAGCATCGCATGCTACTGCTACCTCTCAAAATTTTAATAATTGTTAAATATGCCGAAAGCTATTAAAAAAGCCCAGAATATTGTTGTACAGGTAATTTGTATTATATAGTAACTAGTATCTCATACCAGCAGCTTTTTGCACCTTGAGCACCAAGCAGTGATCAATTAAAGTTTTGTTATAATATCTTAATTTTAATATGTATTTAATTTAACATTCATAAATCGAAGGAATAATTTGAGATTCATTGAAAAGTAATTCAATCCCAAAATTTCCTATTTATTTTCAAGCCTGCGAATTAAAATTTGAAATGATTAAAAAATAAATTGATGGGAATATTTTAAAACTTTATATTGAACTGTTCGGACTTTAGATATTAGATAATTGTAATCGATTTTTTCATTCAATTGCCTGATTGCTCTGGCAAAAACAAATAAAAACTTTAAAGGTAAGTACATTCCTAGAGCCGAATTTTAATTGCGTTTTCCAATCAACGATTGCGTGGGAATATTGGTGACAGAAAAAAGCTAATTAGTTAGGCTTATAAAATAAAACACAAAAATGGTTCACTATAAAAAGGACACCTATAGGTGTTATTAGTTTATCGGTATAATTTCCGTATAGGCATATAATATGAATCATCATTGAATTCTCTTGTCACAATGCTTGTAACTAAAGTCTTCAAAATTTTATGAGATTTTTTGTGTCCATTCGGTAGTTTAAGAGTAATAGTCTATCAACATTTGTTTATAACTCTAAGTGATAAGGATATCTTGGCATCGTATGCAGGGTCAGCTCAGTAGTTTACGTATAAAATTAAGGCGACGCACATAAATTGTCCTAGCCTAAGCTCTAACTGAGAATTAAAATGAGAAAAGAAAGCGTATGAAAAAATTAACAAAATATATGTTCATAGTAAGGATGTCAGTGTGACGATCGTATATTCTTTCATTATTATACAATATCAATCAATTGTAGATGTACCGTAGACAATGCATTGTAATTAGCGAGTCAATTTTTCATTCATCGCATATCGATGAGAGACGCAAAGATCAATAAATCAACAAGGACGTTTTATTTATTTTATAAAGTTTTATTAAGACGTCACGGCTTATGAGTATCCTTATGAAATATGATCGCCGTTGGGTAATTAATCGAAAAAAACTAAAAAATTCGTTGCTTGATAAAACAATATCATACAATCTTATTTGTATAATTTTTCCAGTTAAATGACTTGATTTACTTGACTTGAAAGCAGTCCTTTTTGCGTTTTAGGAGTTTTCAAAATGTTGTGATGGTTTTTTAACATAATAGTACAATATCATTACACATTAGCCATTAGCTATCAAAAGCTTGTGCCTCATGCCTCTATGGATGCACATAAATGGATATATCGTTTACATAACATGAATAAAAACTTTTAATTATATTATCAATACCATAAGAACCTTTAATATTTTAATATTAAATATATGTTTAATATTAAATGTAAGTATTTTTTTTTGTTTTTAGAACGCATTTATTTTTACTTTCATTAATATAATTTTATTAATATGTACATGTTGAATGTTGTTATAGTTATAATACGAAACATAAAAGTTTAAGTAGTACCCATAAAATGAACGAGCAATTTTGTTTGTTTGACTTAGATTTTTGCATATAAGTAATATAGTCTAAAACGAAGCCTAATGTTTGTGTTTCATAATTTTTTTTAAAGCATGTTTAGCCTTAAATATATAAAGGGTTATTTAAGTATGCTTCATTAACAAATTAATGGTTATTCACAAGTAATATTATGTCATAAGGTATCGAAAAAAACAATAATTGTGTATTGTATAATTCAACATAATTTTACAGATAGAATGTTCGTTAATAAAGCAATTATTGACGAATACATTACCAAATCATAAATTGAGGCATTGTGAGTGTTTATGAGCCATAAAATAATGCCGCAAAGTGCGCAACTTTACACGTTTATACTTTAAAGTGACATAGGTAGAAACGTTCAATTTGTATGCGGCGTCAATGCAACCCGACGTTTACTACAAACTTGTTGTAGTCATTAGCTTTTAGCGATAGCGACGTAAGCGGCACTAAGTGAAAATTATCCGTCGGAGCCTGCATTTATATGTAAACCTTGTTATTTCGTTCTAAAGAACTAAGCAATAGGCAAATTATGTGAGAAGTGGCTGTCTTCTCAGGTTACTCCAATGCTAATTTGCAATTCGCGTGTTAAGTGTAAATGTTTAATTTTATGTTGAAATTGAAAATTCTACTTCTTTTGTAGGTTAGTTGACGTCTTCGCGAATGCTGTAATAGTTAGTGCAAGTAAATAATGGTTCTATTTCTGAAACGTTATTTTAAAATGTAATTGATAATATTTGGGATCAAAAGACGTACGACATACTACAATCTATGTAGTAAATCTTGGATTCCGAAACAGATTGTAACAAACTGTTTCGTAACAAATACGTAGGTACCTACAAGTACGTTTAAGATATATAAAATCATTAATAATAATTTTAATCAATTAATATATTATGCAAAGTTCTTCCTATTAACATTTGACTCTTCTACATGTTCAGTGTAAGTGAGAACTTTATTTAGTATTCATATTTATCACGATTAAATGCAGCATGATTAATAATCCCATTAAAAGCAACTGTACGACTTTGCCGTCGGAAAATGCTGTGAAAATTATTAACATTCATTATTTCCTTTCATTGATAAAAATATTCATTTAATTAGTAATAAATCATATAATCAAAAATGTATAGAAACATTAAATCAATAAAATACATTAAAATAAAATTGGATGTCTCTAGGTATCTATGTGGACATTGATTTACGAGTCATTGATATTTAGATGAAATTTGGGTATTGTATGTAGACAGTCGAATAAACAAAAGAATTAATTAAGAAGAAAGCAAACAATGTGATCTATTTGGATGGTGGCGGGGCGCGGGGCGCGTGTGGCGCAGGCAGAGCGCCCGCCACAGGACCACAGTCCACAACACTCAAATTGAGTTTCCTATCGTAGCGAGACGTTCCCCTACGTAAGCTCATACTCGCGTATATAGCGTACGGACTTTCAGTATCACGCACGTTCGGCATTACTTAATATGCATCGAACAATCACTTTCTTACGGATTTGTGCGAATGAAAAGTGCTGTGTTAGTGATTTTACTGCGTTTAAATTTAAACAATCATAAACGCTACATAATGTTTTGATAACTTTGTGTTATAGTGAAATATATGGATACTACAGTGAACTTAATTAATAAAAATGAATATCCGAGGGAAGAATCACGTGCAAACATCGGAAAAACCGAGTAAAAAGAGAAGGGTGAGTTAGTTCTAGAACTGATAAGACGCGACGTTTGTTTATCAGTTTGTTTTGAAGCGGGACAAAAACATAAATATGGAGAGAACGTGGCACAATAATAATTCATCACATTATCTTATTGTACTGTTTTTTTTTTACTTCAAATATATTGAGTAATATTGAAAGATTTCAAGCCAGTTTTTTAAAGTCTCTATGGATAAACTTATTTAAAATACATTTCATACCTTTATGTATTAATACATACAATAGAATGCGTTAAAAAACATATTTTGTTTGTTTCATAAATGAAAATTGAAAAATACACAAATTATATAATGTTATCATAAAGAAACTCTCTCATTTTTCAACAAGAAATCAATGTATATTGAGATGGCGACGCAATTATTATATTATGATTATGATTATGATAACACTAATAAATTTTTCAAACAATATCTTCTGAGCTCCTTTACCCAGGTGTACGCTCCATAAAAGTCCCAGCCATTAAAACGTAAGAGCCATATAAAAATATTAATATCTATCCAGTTGTTAATTCCACATTCTGACCTAAAAACTTTTTTGTTCAAGCAGCTGTACTTATATTAAATTCGATTGACTTGCATTGAAGTAGCTTTAAGGCAAATGCCCCGCGGCAATATTTATAACGTTATCAAACACAGCCGTAAATCAGTAACGCTAAATATAGATAATCCATACATCACTCTTAATTTTAACGTTCACTGATTATTGATCAGTGTATATTATGTCTGCCCACACGTAGAGGCCCTATACTTATTGTTATATACATTTCCGTGTGCAACATACAATATGTTTTTTTTTTATATTAGCACAAACATCCGCTACAAAATATGAATTATTATTATACTAGGTTTAATTTATCCCCACACATTAATCGGACGAAACACAGTAGCAGATTTCTCATTTCTTCATAGGTGGGAGTGCTGAACGATCAATGATCATTCTTTTTAGTAGTTTTCACCAAAAATACGTACATTGAAAAATCGTATCTTTGTTTCTATAAAATACTAGACGCTCGTCCCGGCTCCGCATGCCAAGATTCCTGTTTTATCATTTAATCGGGATAAAAATGTCACATCACTTAAGTCAGTTCATACTCTGTCTGTATACTAAATTCGATCAAAATACATTCAGTAGTTTCAGCGTGATTGACGGACAAACATCCAAACAAGCAAACTTTCATATTTATAATATTAGTAAGATTTCTTAAGTGAATTATTTTATTTTCTTATATTAAAATTAATATATTATGTAGAGCCCACATAGCAAGACTACAAAAGTGGTTATTTATATCATATAATTTAACTCTTCAACAAAATTATACAAAGAAGAAACCTTATAAGCAATTTGAATTTAAAAAAAGGACCATTTTTTTGAGCGACCTTATCACTTAGAAGTGACTTCTTCCAGAATCCAACTATTGACAAGATGAGAATCAGATAACAAGATTCAATAGCGAAAATGTAAAGAACAAGAGCTTAAAAAAATATAGTAATTATACACAATTACATACAATATACACAACTATACAGAAACAATAATTAATATACAAGAAGCATTGATATAATAAACATGACCATAAAGTGAAACTGTTCTTCATACCCCTCTGTTAATTTTCAAATATACTATCTATTCCAGTAAAAGGAATACCTAATACAGTTTGTTTCGCCTCCGTAAATTATTTTTGATAACAATCGGAAATACTAATTAGTCAGTATCTAATTATCTCGTTTATAGATCATAATGGAATATTACTTATTGTTCGTCCAATACTTACGTAGGTAATGTTAATATGAATATTTACTATTTATATAACGTAGTTTGTCCACTGTGTCATTTTGTAAAGTTTTTATAAATTGGGCTCCTAGACCGTATCTACAGAAAATATATTATAACAATCCTACTAATATTATAAACGCCAACATTTGTAAGAATGTTATAATGTTTTTTACTCGACACGAAAATATCTCTGTTGAAATCTGCATGAAATTCTAAATAATCTGTATGATTAACACATAGGCTAAATTTTTGCTGAGTGCTTAGCGAGTGAGCAATTTATATCGTTTTATTAAACAGGTAGGTACGTTTTTATTTAAATGTGAACTTGATATTAAATAATAACATTACCTCTTCTGCTGCACAGTTAGTCTATAAACGTTATAAAGTTATTACTTATTAAATTTATTCATTTGATTGATATAGTATATTTATACTTAATAGATATAACTATCTGCGCCGCTCGGTTTCAACCGCGGAGAAACCCACGGGCAATATATATACTACAATATTTGCTGTATGTACAACACTGCCGTGAAAGAGTAACAAATATCCATCCATTCATACTTACAAACTTTCTTTTTACAATATTAATAGGATATGACGTGATGTTAAGTGTATGTTGGTATATACAAAGGAAATTCGTGTTAGTTATACTATTCATAAATCTAGAACTGCTCAACCGATTTGAATGAAAAATGGTGCAGTGAGAGTTTTAGATCAGAGAAATGACATAAGCTTATTTTTATTCTGGAAATCGCACTGGGAACTACAACTTTGACGGGAAAGCCCACGGTCTCTAACTCGACCACGCGATGATGCCGCGGATTACACCTAATATTTGATAAAATAAAAATTGTGTTTATTATTCTGGCTATAAGTAAAGTCAATAATAATTCAACTTAAAACGTTGGACGTAATGAATGATTTAATTTATCCACGATAAGAGGTCGGCTCAAAATAAGAAAGGTATAAAGCTATAATAAAGGAGCCTTACATCGACTCACCGGTCATAATTTACGATTCGCAAGGCTTGAGTGCCAATGTAATTGAATTGAAGGAAGGTACTTTTATTTTATAACTTTTCTTTTAATTAACCGACGTTCCCAAAACGAAGGTGGTTCTCAATTCGATTGTATACATATTTTTTTGTTTTTATCCTAAAAACTACTTGGTTTTAGAACTAATTAACGTATTAGTACAAGTAATTCTTTTCTACAAAAAAGGTCTACGACGCCCCCTTTTATTAAAGTGGGGAAATTTTGCTGCCTCCGGGGATAGGGCCATGGGTTATGTTGGATTCCTACCGATTAAATCGCACTGAGTCCGTCGAGCCGCTTTAGTGAAGAGGCCAGGGGTGCTTTCGTCTAGCCTCTGATATATAGGTACTATTTCAAAATCTAAAATGGGACCAAATCACAAGAATTTCCACTACAAAGTGATTCAACCGAATCGGTTTAAAAATCAATGGCGTTATCGAGGAACATAATAAAAAAAATACAGTTACATTGAGAACGTATTTTGTTTTTGGCATTCACATATAAATAAAAAGTTAATATGACAGATACGTAACAAAAATAGTACCCAAAGTATCCAAAATCTATCTAATAAATGATGATAATAAATGATGAAAAAGATGTTCAAAATATGGATTTTCTGACGAACCTACACTGACTTATAAGAGTATTGTACTTGGTATTTAGCTATTTATATTATGTAATAATTATTGATATAAAGACACATTAGAAAGGAACCATTATAGGGCAAAAAAATTACCAGTACCTACTGTCTTTAACACAATCTGTTATTACCTGTATATGGAATTCTAATCAATGTTTAATAAGAAAATAGAAAGGCATATAATATAATATTATTGCTTTTATCTGTATGTGGTATTCTATTAATAATTAATTAATATGTCTCAGCAAAACAAATATAAATAAAAAAGATGTAAATACACTGATCTGTAACTTTAATGCCATAAAACACAGATTGAATGTATTGCATGCAAAGCAGTATATTTCGTCGAAACAAACACAACTTTTCTAATCATATGTAACAAATGTTACACTGTATTGCAATGTTTATCTTTTTAATCATAACTTTTAATTGAACACGGAGGAATAGAGTTAAAGGTATTTAACTGTACAATGCATAACTGAAAGAAATATATAATATTGCCTTGTTAAGCAACGGCTGGCGCGGTCATAAATTGGATGGGTGGCCAAATTTTTTATGTTGTCGCACCTTTATAATTTCACGAAGCCCGTTGTGTATAAGTGTATGGGTATTGTATTCAAAAACAATAACATTAAAAATGTAGCCCGTATGCAGTTGAAACGGAGCAATTTACATTATTCTATTTTGATGGGATTCAAGCATTTGCGTCACTGAATGTAAATGTTACAGCAATCTAAAGGTTTTTTGAATTCGGATACCTACTTTGTAAAAATTTAATGAAATAATCACAAAAACAAGTTTTACGTGCGTTATATTGAACAACAATTTTTCGTCATAGTAAATTTGAAATTGATGAAATATAAACATCCCTCGATTTCTTATAATATTATTTTAGTTGTTGCCTCCATATTGCATTATTTTCTAGTACATCATTATTTCAATGGCAGCTTTGTCCCTGCTTCCATTCCGTGTTCTTTTAGTTCCCTACAAAATATTATTATTATTAGTATTATATTTTTTAGCTAATCGCGCATATACATAAGTTTTTTATTAAAATATCTTTAAATAGATTTATATTTGTAAGTAGCTATAAAATTTTAGCATCGAAGAAATATATCCTTCATGGCGATAAATTTTTATTTCGTGTAATAATGACCCCACCATGTCAAATAAATTGTTATCGAATTCTTAAAAGTCATAAGTCGAAAACATAATAATATGTTTTATTATGCGCCTCTAACAACAATATAACAACATGATGGTTTCGTTAATACAGGTTTACGATGTAGATACCGAATAAATTATTTAAGTATCATATGAATATTATGTATTTTTGATACTTTATTGGTAATTTATTTCTATTACACTCCGATTTTAATATGAGTGATTCGACACTATTTTAAGATGTTATAAACGTTTTTATCATAGTGATGAATATCATTATAGGAAGGTATATCAGAAAATCGTATAGATTCTAGCTTGGCACAGCTAGCGGCTTGCATTTATAATTAATAACCACTGATAATTTTTATGGCCAAATACTTCCCAGCAATAAAAAACCTAGTAATAAATGGCCGCAAATCTTGTAGAGAAGAATTATTCGCTAAGGAAACTAAGACTCTTTTTATTTTGTGTGATTTTAGTAAGCGGCGTTCGTATTGTGTCACTTAAGATTTTATCTGTGATAATATACCGAATACATATCACGCAATTTAATGTACTAAGGTTATTGACTGCAGTTTCTACTTAGGTAGGTTCCATCTCACATCGAGATTTTTCCAAGTTTTTGTGGCGAATCGCTGAATATGAATGTTATATGACTATAAGAATTTAAAGTTTTTAATGGTTTTGTTACATAAAGTCATGATGAATCATAAAAATTTCCTGGACATAAAAGTTGTTATTAAGTTATCTTTTTCTAAGAATATCGTACCCAGAGAATCAACATTGGCAATATTCAACCAATACATTCAAAATTTACGAATCATTCTTACAAAACTTTTATGTTCATTATCTTACCAAAACAAATATTTGAATTTACCGAAAGATCTTTGACCCTTGCCGCTGATATCAGCGAAACGAATTTAAACTTATATACTTGTATTAGAAATATGACGTAATTAAGTACCTAATTCATTGATGAACGCCGACTTTAATAAAGGTTTTTCCTCGTACAATACACATAGTACATTTTCGTAAGCACTGTAATAAAAAATTACTTATATTGTATGACATTATAAAAGTTATTTATGTGAGAGAGAATCATTAATTACAATTAAATTGCGAACCCCAACGTTCTCAATGATCCCCTGAGTCTTAACTAAGAATGGAAATTTTCTAAAGAGATATTGCCTTCAGCCTTCGAGTGAAGGATTTATTAAATAAATGTTGCCATACCTTATAGTATATAAAATAATCAATAGTTATAAAAACATTTATTTGTCTTGTCTTGGCGTAATAGTTTACTGCGTCGCTGTTGGTTCGCTTGATGGTAAGCGATCATTACCGCCATGAACACTCACAGAATTAGAGCCTCTGCTTATGCGTTGCCGGCTTTAAGGGGTGAGGGATAACGAAAGGATTGACGTCAGGAAAGAAGAATGGATTAAGAAGGATGAGGAAAAAGAAGTAGATCCAGGCTATAGACTAATTTAAATAAATTACCAACAGTAACATCTCAAAGGAGTGGATGCTGACCTTTGGGTAAGGAAAAAGAACCTAATATTGTATATATGGAAGATAAAGCAAAAATAGCGCACAACAATGCTGCAGACGTATCTGGTATGTTTTATTCATTCATTCACCTCCCACTTGTTATTATGATCAATCAGATGCGTTTATTTTTACGAGTCGATTGCATTTGGGCCCCACGTGCCATACCGTTGCTCTGCCGGACCCCTCACGGTACGTCCGGTGCCGACGCGTCATTTTGTTATCATTTCATATATAATTTTGAACTTGAATCCGGCTCTTGAAAGGAAAAACATATCTTTGTCAGATACAAAAATGATAGGTAGTTAGGAGTTTACAAACTTACGGTGAATGTTGATTTCTTTTTACAATCACGACCTTCTTGCGGTCTATTTCTTTCATTATACTTCCTGTTTTTCGGAATATCCTACCTCTTACACATTAAGTTTTATTTTTGAATCATTAAGAATTCAGAATTTCGACTCTCTAATGTCGTAATCAAATATTGTGCTAAAATTAATCGATTAAACTTTACTCCATCAGTAGACCTTTACAAATTAAAACTCTATTACGGGAACATCTATACTAGAAATATGATAAAAATATTTACAAAAATTTATATACAATATTAGCAAAATTAATAGTTTCAATAATTTTCAAAGTAATTATCTAAATACGAATCCCACTCATAATTATTAGAAGTACATATCAATAACAACAGAATATTGTGAGGGCGTTATAATTGCCAGTTTCGTATTGGCTCCACCGATCAAGTCACTAAATCATACAAAAATTAAAAAACGTAAAAAACGTTATCTCGAGATCGATTAATGAATTACTAGTCAAGGTGGTCATCATTATGGATTATTACCAATGAAATGACAGTCGGCATTTCTAAATTAATGGTTTCGTTTAGTCACAACATATATATTTGCATCGACTGATCGTTGTGAGATGGGCGGGCGGTGTCCACAGATAATAGAGGTCACGTTCTTCAGATAAACTACAGATAACACAGACACATAGTGAAGACACACGATTGTCTTCAAGACGCAGACTCAAATGTACGGACCCATATACCTATTCTTCAACTACTACTATTGAACTTGCGGAAGTTGTAAACGTAGTTTTAAACTTTCTATTTCTTTGCTTCTCCAGTTTGTGATACATATCTCGTTCTTTTTAATGATTATTCAACAAATTTATTTTCTTAAGTTATCAATCTACTCGTCTGTACAAGATGCATATGTACAAAGTTCAGTCATTTCTAATTTTTATTTTGAGTCAATATTTTAAAATAATATGTGTAAATAAATAAAGAACATTAGAAATATTTATGTGTATAATCTCAACATTATATCCGCGGCTTAAAATTCACGAAGTGTAAAATAATTAATGATGTTGGGACTGTAAAACATCTTCCGTGTTATATAACTATTTATAACTAGCAATGATAATAAGAACGATGACAAACATAACTTATACGATGATTTTTAATGTCTTCAATATATCATGAGCGTACGATGTCTCGACTCTCCGCGATCCACCATAAACATTTTAAAGATATATGTACGATATCAGCTATAATACTCGTATGTAAAATATATAAATGAAATGTGTATGTTATATACATATATGCTATGGCATAAAAAAGTTTATGTAATAGAGACAACACCCGGTTGTCAATAAGTCTTGTCCATAAAAGTAGTCATAAAATGTATGATAAATTCTTCTGTAGTTTTCTCCATCTTATTATTTGAAGTGACAAATAATAATTGCTTTTTCTCGAAGAAATGGAATCAAGAGTTAGAGAGTGGGTATCAATTGTTTTCCGTTGACACCACGTTCCTAGTAACTTGGTATATTCTGACCCTGAGGTTAACGTAATTTATACTCTTTGGAATTACAATATTTGAGTTTAGTTCGTAAAATAATATATAAAACGAATTATAAACAAAAAATTAAGGTAAATTTTCTTATATTCTCTCGTGATGTGTTTTAAAAACATGTTGTGTGTGTGTCTAATTAATTTTGCTTGTTTGAACAACAAATATTAATTATTTGTTTTTCGTATAAGAATATTCTATTTAATACAATTCGATGTGTAATAATATGACTGTTAAAATAACGTAGCTATTATGTTAGTAGATAATCTTTTTGTATTTATTCCAAATTTTTACATTGAATATTTCCGGCGATATGACGATCAGGAAGAAATGACAGAAGTTTTTTATCTATATTAAATTCTTGTATCACTTTTACAATTTTTCTATAAAATATCGTATATAGATTATTATATAAATATTCCTATTTCATACCGCTAGGTTTTTAGTGTGCACTGGTAAAGCAACCTTTGTCGGGTCAGCTTTTTATTTAATTTTTATTAAATTATTCTTATTCGGATAAAGTTACATACTTATTGTCTAGTAATCAGTAGATACCAAGTATTTTAATTTTTTCCTTATAAATTATAAATCCGGTTCATACAAAGGTTCTTTATCGAGACACAAATTTTATGGTGACTATAAACCTGAATGTTAGAAAGAAACATTGTTTTTGTTTTAAGTGTCATATGTATATATATATCACACCTCATTTTAACACAAACAAATTTTTTATGATGCGTATAACATACTTTTTGTTTTATTTTTTTATAAAATTCTTTTTTCACTCATAGTTAATGTGTAGGTATACAATATTCAAAACATGTCTTCACACATAAGTTACAAATAAAAATATCGTGAACATATAAATTTGGGGTGTAATTAAGGCCACATAATACTGAATTCCTCTTTAAATTTAAGTATAATAAATATAGTTATAAAAAGCTAATTAATAACACGTTTTAATGGCTGAAAAATTTAAAAATATTATTTTTACCTAGGTATCAATAAATGAATACATAGTATAAATGTGAAAATGCGTGGGTTGCTCCATAAGTCAATTGTCAGTTCTTGAAAAGCATCCCACACTTATTTTACAATTATACTATGTCTTGTTTCTTGATTGATGAAAGTTATTTACACAAATAAGGTATTAATCCTTATCATTTTAAATACGTTATATAGCTCGAACATTTCATGAAAATTAACAGCATTAAACGAATACGTAGTAATTAAAACAAATTCAAAATAATAATCCTTGATCCTACTAATATTATAAATGCGAAAGTTTGTAAGGATGTGTGTGTGTTTGTTGCTCTTTCACGAATAACTACTGAACCGATTGCAATGACATTTGATACGATAGATAGCTGGACAACTGGAATAACATATAGGCAATCATTCTTTTAATCTTTTTATCCCGATATTCCTACGGGATACGTACTTACGCGGGTGAAACCGCGGGGCGCAGCTAGTAAATGTATAAAGTATGAATTAAATCTGTCCGTTCAAAGTGAGTCAAAATCTAAAGAAGTTGGTATATATTATTACACGAAAGGAAAATTTTAACTTAGTTCTGGCGATCGTTATCAGGTTAACAAGGTAAGCTCACGAAATTGTTGTATTATAGACTCTATTGACTATAACTCTATTAAATCCAACGCACGGGGTTCTGAATATATTTATTTGACATTTAGTCACTTTGCCACCCACACAAAGAATTAGGTAAAAATTTTCAGATTTCCCATCAAAGTGAAAATTGGCTTCTGTTAACCTGCTTTCAAATCCCACAGAACTTAAAGAATAAAATAAGTCATATTCTCCCGTATCAATAAGCGGTCAAATAAGTACTCTGATAATAATAATATTATATTACAAGAACTCCATTCTGACTTCAGAAAGTCACGTTGTACTAGTACTGCTTTGTTGAAGGTAATTGACGATATCATGTTTACCCAGGAGGTGGCAGTTCATCACAACATACACTCCTCGACTTTCGCGTGTTTTTTGGACTCCTTAATCATAAGCCTTTTGTCTTGTCTTATATCGTTTGCTTTTTGATTACTGAACTATGGTTTTAACGACATGTGGTTTAATAATGAAACATGATGGTTCATACACCATTTCTACGAAATTTCCGGTTAGGCTTCGACGCTCCACAATGATTAATCTCTCTTCATCATCTACGCGCGTAAATAACACAGTATTCCAGTAGCTTCAAGTAGGTACTTTGCAACAAAATGTTGCATCGACATTACCCCATCTTTACGATATGTTCGTAATTTTCTTCGTTTTTTACCGTGAAGTGAATGTTTCAACTTTTTTTAAAATTCACTACTTTCTGTAAAGTTCACATAAGCTTTTAAAGACATGATCCGTATTTGTTATTAATTTAATTTAGATAATCATTTCATTAATTCATTTCATCTATTTACTACATAATATTTAACCGTTATCTGTCTTAATTGTAACAGTATTTATTTATTTTTAAGTTCCTTTTATTCTTCTACCCTTAAGTGGTGTTGGCAGAATATCAGCTCCAGGATATCATAGACTCTTACATTCCTATTGTAACAGTAATAATGTGAGCCTGACCTGAGGACACGGAGCACATTTGTCTCCGTCCTGATTTGTTCTACTGTTTTGTCGGTTGATTTGTTTAATTGCTTTTTGGATTTTAATTAGTGTATTTGTTGTTCTTTTTTTATACATATTTTTTCTATTCTACAAACTTTCACCTGCATTATTCATAATAGACTAGCGGTCCGCCTTGACTTCACCCTTATTAACCTAAGTATTTAGTACGTAGGGATCAAGTACATATTCAACCGCAAAAGAATTTAAAATAAGTTGAATAATTAGTTCCTGAAAACTAGAAACTAGCGCGTTCAAATAAAAAAAAAACACATGAGCTTTTTATTATTATAAGTAAACATAGATACATAGACAAAGATAAATCTTGTGTCGTAATGTCTAGAAAAATCTGGAGACATTTATATTATTCAAACTGTAAGCAATAAATAACATAAATACAAACTTTCCTTGGTCGGACACCAGACTATAAATAATGGAATTTCGCGCAAATAAAGCCTTAGTAATTGCAATAAAACATCGCCTTTAGTTTTATATAAAAACGTGGGTTTCACGAAACATGGCACCTAATTAACGTCACTTATTCTCCGTGCAGTGAATAAAATACATTACTTAGTACACATGACCACTATATATGGATAAATTGTACATTCTTAACGGTTTTCTTCCATAATACTCAATAGCTCTTTATAAACGTTGAATTTATGTTTGTTATCAGTTTCTGTTTTTTAATAGAAAACTTGTAGCGTGGGATGTATTTGTTTCTTTTTTATTTCTAGGTTATAGTGCGAGCGATTCTCCTAGGTTGACGATAAATTAAGCAGACAGACGCCATTTTCAATTATAAAAATTGCCTTTTTTTTTTTAAAGGACATTTTATAAGTCGCTCGCGAGTAAATTGTTTTACATTGAAAATTAATAAAACTTTGAGTGAAATTTCTATTGGTTTAGTTATACAATTCTCTACAATGTTTTATTTCATATCTAGAAAATAATTAATACTCTAAAACGTATACTTATCGACTACGGTTAAAAGAAATTCGTTTTAAAAATGCAATGTTATAAAAAGTTTTCCAATATCCATATCGCATTCATAAAATCTAAGTCAATTGAATTACTATAAATGTTCATTAATAATGAAAAAGTTTCTTCACACCGTCTCTACCGAAAATGGGTATATATATAATTATGATTTAATGATCTCGCATTATTTAACCTCTTAATTTAAGTCGTAATTGATGGTTCAATCTGTACATTGGTTATACTTTGCCTAATAGCGGATGCTTTCTTGATGCTGAATCGTGCAAAAATAGCCAATATCCACGTTGGCGTTAAGTGCTAGACGACAGTCGAATAAACAGAGAGCCGGCGGCTCAAGGGCGCGCGCGTTTTTGTATCTAGTGGAACATCCCACGCCCCGTAGCACTCATGCGCTGATACATGACCACTTACCAAACCGAATCATTGCTGATAATATAAATATTTTATTGAATCTTACTTTTGCATGAATTATCAGTGAGGCCACAGAGAAAACGACCATATTACCCAGAAATACGCGACACGGCATACAAACACACTCGTCAGTTTTTCCACTAGGCATAACGTTGATAGTTATGATGCATGGTTTTTTGCCGCTGTTATCCTCTAATAGCTCTTATCAATATTTATCGATTCGATTTTGGTAATGAAAATGTCAAATCTTAATTGATGTTACACAAATAGGAGGACTGGTTCTCACAGTAAGAGGAATATTTTGCATTTTATTAACCTCGGAATACCATGTACACGATGGTTTAGACTTCAACAGTACATTAAATAACTTATAACTATCAATCCATTTGTCAAATGTAGTAGTAATATTATAGTAAACCTGTAAATATATTACTATAAGATAGGGAAGAGTAGGCTGTACTAATTAATTTAAACTAAATCAAATCCTATAACAAATAAATGGTAAATTATAGTATTGGTAAATCATGTAGATTATTTTAGCAAAGCATGATTTAGAATTCAAGCAAATTGCTCCTAAACCATTTTCCAATGAACATTTTTCTCACGTAAAATATAAGGTTTTAGAAATCAATCAAGTTGGAATGAATTTTTCTATCCATTTATAAGAAAAGGTCGCCGTAACTTAGGTACTGATTAAATTGTTTTGGAAACCATTTAGAAAGACAAAAGATAATGTTCAGTTTCTGTTTACTGAAATTTATAGAGAAATACTTCTTTATAGATATTATGCTACACGTGATTGGCGGTAATCTATCTTAATGCTGAACGATTTCAAGTGCAAACGCCACTACAAATAAACCGAAATGCATTGCGTAATGAGATATGCAACGTTTGGTTACGTTGCAACGTCTAATTAGAAGTGATAAGCATGTGGGTCGAGAGATTTGTAGATCAACGCCCAACACCTACAATTATACTCATTATACCTATTCAAATATAAGCCATTATGTATTTCTACTACAAAGGATTACAAGAATTCCAATTTTAGGGCCGGCAGCTGTCCAAAACCAAAATGGTTAAACTAAATCTTTATTTTTTTGTCGGATTATTTGAAAGTGGTTGTGTGGGTACCATCTGTGTAGGTATATAGATTCTTCTTTATAATAAGAAAATGGGTTCAATTAAATATTAAAATTACATATATAAATAATAAAAAATTACATAAATAAATATATGTATATTTAAATATTAAATCATTATAAAAGAGGTTTCGCTGAAATTAATTATATTTAATCAATACTAAATATATTTAGATATATTATACACTTATTTTATATTTGATAAACAAATATCTTAGATACAAATAGAAATACCCTCGCTTTGGCTGCTAAAAATATGATATCAAGTAGGTGTAATGCTTAATAACAAAACTGCTAATAAACAAATAAAATTGCTTGAAATGTTTTCAAGAAATAGTTGGTATTTTTTACTTTAAGGACTTTGTTAATTTCTCTCCACTTTTACGAATAATATAGTTCTTGAGTGTGTCAGCAAATATAACGTAGTGTACAATGTAAGTATTGTGATTAGATTGTAATGAAATTAACGGATGAATATTCGTACTTTAACACCATTATTGGGCCTTGAACTTCAATTCGGTCTAGGTAAATAGCATGCGGGTGCTATATCTGAATACGCACCTAGCCAGTTCGGATGTTCCAAATGCTTGTTTCCGCATTAAGCCCCAGTGCCGCAGACACTCTATAATTTTAAATAATACACATTGTTACACACCAGATTGATAAATTGAGAAATATATGTATACACTAATACTTAATCATACTTGGATGAGACTGAAAGTATTGAGCTGACCTGGAATTAAATCAGTATTTATAAGAGTGTTTTTCACGAATTTTTTTACGAAACAGTTTATGTCCAAACATAATAATATAGTTCAATTTTTTAGCAAAGCAAAGTGAAGGAAAAGCGGTTTTCTTTATGTACCCAAACTCGTATAAAATTATGAGCGAAACTGATGTATGAAGGTGTACTTTACAAATCAATTTGTATTAATCAAATGAAGAGAGTAGAACTTTAAAAGTATTCAAACCATTTAGAATTAATTTAGGAAATAAATCTTAAGTGTGAATGTCGGAAGTGGAACTTCCTATTTATCTTGTTTTCATTAAGCGATTGTTTTTATATACATGGTTGATATTGTATACGAAATCAAAATAATCATTGGATACAGGATATCGATTTGCCCACATTTGTATTTGTTTATATTAAATAGTCTCAACGGACGATAATTACTATTTACATTACTCCATGTTGCTAGTTCAATTAAAACATTTGTAATTACGAGTAGTACCTCTATATTCAGTGATATAGTTTATGACTTCGATACTATTACTATACTATTCTAAAATAGTTAAGTGCGAGACGGACTCGTAACACGTAAGGGTTCCGTTCGAATAAGTAACTGCAAAAAAAAATTCACCCACCGACAGAAATACAAAAGCTCTGATTATTTCGACTGTCTAACTATGACAGACGGACGAACAGATATATAGATAGATAGACAGGCATACAGCGAGGTCTTAGTGATAGGATCCTATTTTACCCATTTGGTATGGAACCGTGAAACAGTCCTAACAATAGCTAATGAAAGAAAATAAATAATCTCTAGTCTAACATATCTAGCTACCACTCTTAAATATTTCAAATGAAAAAAGTGAAGGAATATGGAAGAAATTAAACATAATGTACAATATTATCACTGCAATTGACGTCTTCGTGCTCTATGAACAGTTATCTGTCCTTAGAATGTCCTAGAACCTAAGAATTCCTTTAAGTGGTAAGAGAATTTTTCAATTACATACATTAAAAGTCCCGGTAGCTACAAGTTACAATATACATTCTGCAAACAAACTTTTCTTATTGTTTATTTAAATCGTCATGACTACATAGATACAAATATTAATTCTTCATCTAACATACGTTAGCGTAATAGACCTACGATATCTCATTTATTGATATTTTAAAGGACGAGTTAAGACAACATTATATTATTTCATTTCAACGGCCAAAACCGTGTAAATAGCTCTACGTAAATATAAATATGTATATGGGCCAAACGATCTGTCTGTCTGTATTTGTTACTCGTTACAAACACAGCGTAAAACAATGGCCCTTTAATCCAGTTTAAAATCTATAAATATATTTCACGTTAAAGCAATTCTATTTGCTAAACGTTCATTTCGCACATATAACTGCCAAATAAACAACAAGTGCAGTCATTATATTAAGAGAAAATCAG
>NC_052102.1:7531998-7556858 GCF_012273895.1 Zerene cesonia | reverse complement strand
TGTCGTTTTTCCGTTGCATCAGCTTTGAAATCACAACGATTCTAAAGAAGTTTCACTTCAACAATACCTAATTGTGCCAGAATAACATGGTAACAGTTTCAATTTTTTCATAGTATTGCAGTGTTTGCGTAATAATTCTTGTGATTCATTTTTTTATTATTATACAAGTATTTTATGTTATACTAGATTCCCACTTCTGTATTGCTCTAACCTTTTAAACCTTCCCTGGACTACTCAGAATGCACCAAAACCATGATTATAAAAATCAGACCAGCCATTCTCGAGTTTTTCTCATTTTCTATAAAGGCATTTTATATTATTTTTAGTTATTTAAGATTGTAATCTAACAGTGTTTAGAATATTATTGTCACAGATAAGATACACAGTCTATTCATAATTTCAGGTAATATAGCATTACACATATTCTCAGAAAAAGCAAGAACAGTGTATGACTTGGAGACACTGTGGTCTGTTGGTGGAGAGTTTGATGAACAGATCAACAAAAGCAGTGATATTGTTGATATATTAGAAAATTATAGCTCATATTTAAAGGACCTCAAACCATTGTCTTAATAATGTATTTTTATTAAGGATGAATTATCCTAGTATTTTTTTTGTTTATATGTACAGAAACATAATAAATAAGAAATATGTGTAACTATAGAAATAGATACTATCTGAATAAAATAAAGATTCCTTTGAAAGTCTCATATAAAATGTTTATTTTCCTTAATTACAATTAAGATACAAGATGTATGAATTCTGCATTACATAACTTAACCATAAAATAAAACAGTATAATTAAAATTAATCAATTCCTATATTTTACAGTTAAAAAAAAAAAATACTATATGTATTGCCAACAAAAGTGATATAGTTACATATTTGCTTATTCATATCTTAGTTATTGATTGACTAAGTATACATATTTCACTTTGATTACAAATTAATTTGGCATAATCAATACACATCCTACATCCAATCTAAATGCATGTTTAAATAATTTTAAAAGAAATGACTAATACATTTACACCACAATCACAAATTCTTATTTCAGTCAAAAGACGATTTTTCAAATACTATTAATAATCTAAATATACTAAGCAAATCAGCTTTGGAAGCAATCTATCAATATTAGTGCTTCTTACTAACAAGAACTTATAATAAACTGGAAGCATATTGTAAAAAGAAAAAAAGTCAGTGACAATTAGTATGGGTATAATACAAAAATATTGGACCACAATTTACAAGTCTTTCATTTAAAGATAATCATCATTATATAAAACTGATTGAAAATATATAGAGATCAGATCATTAATCTCGCATAATTACAAATGTTTCATAGAATTAATAATCCACAATATTTTAATTAGTAAACCAACCATACTCCCTGCAGATTGCTATGAAGGGGCATAACAAATCTCAAGGTCCTTCTAGAAGCAAGTCTACATAATTTTGTTTTGTTAAACTGGTGCAAAAGTTTTAAAGACATTACATATATTATTTATGGATCCAAATTTTAACTTAGCAATTGGGAATCAGAAAAAATATTTAAAAAAATTATGACAGTATGGCAACACTGCGTCTGACTCCTGCACCAGAATTAACATTGTCCAAACTAGACCACTTCTTTATACCGTTTTTAACAACCTCGGCTGCAATCTTATCTTCCATAACTCTAGACATTGCTTCTAGCTTTTGTGCTCTTTCCTTACTCAATGGCTCACTGGGAAAAGCTAAGTCATTAGCTTCTGCTAGTGTGCGCAGATCAAAATAATACTTTGCATATACACTTGATGGTACATTTATGTTAAATTGTAGCATTTCTAAAAATTGCCTCTCTAATTCATTCATATCTTCCACTGTGATATCTTTTAAAATTTGACAATAATCTACATTCCACACTGCTTGATCATCCCATACTTTGCTAGCAAGTGATATTGCTCCCAATACTATCCTTTTCCAATTAGATGGGGCAATATCTAACTCAGCACATATGAGAAGTCTTTCCAAATACACTAGAGCAATAATAGCACATTCTGCTGTTAATTGGGCAGCATTAAACAATGTTCGAACAAACTTGTAAATTTGCTTGTGCTCTGGATTATACTTATCATAATCATCACTGAGCCCATCTTTACTTAAAGGGTGTAATTTTTCATCAAATATGTCTATCCGACGTTCAGAAGTTCGGTTTTTTATGTGGTAGTATATAGCAAGTGCCACACACTTAACAGTATTTTTCAAGTTAGGTTGAGATACAGTACTATCATCTAAATATATAGTAGAACAGGAACTGCTTTTTTTCATCTTATTTTCGGCTATTTGGTGTTGACTTCTCTTTCTTGTGATACCGTTTTCGATCGAAGCCTTCGACCTTTCCATGAATATAGTCCCAGCAATAGGATCTTGAGATGGGTCAATGTCACCATCTTCAGGCTCTCTTTCGCTGATGTGTTGTATATTATTGGAACTAACTTCGCCTTCGGGAAGATAATCTTCTAGTTTTACAATATCCTTCCTGATTGGTGATGGACTACGATAGCAACAACAACTATTTTGGTTACCCATGGTCGTATAGATTAATTATCTGCGAGTATGTTTATTCTCGTACGTATTTTATCATTCTGTAAGTATTAGCATACATCGAGACACAAAATATAGTGTCAAACCGCAAGTATGACATAAAAGACCCATACTATCTGAAACAAAAGGAATGAGTTATCATTACGAATAATACGTATAGTGATAGGCTATCAATAATTTTATGTATAACTGGTATTTGAATTGTTCAAAATGAAAATCTTACCTTAACATTCTAGGATATTAGAAAATTATTAAATTTAAATAAAACTATAAATTAAACGCCTGTCAGAAACAAGTGCATTTTTATTTTTTACATTGACAGCATCAGCATAGATAAAATACAGATAAAATCATAGAACTCTAAAGATTAAAATATACATGGAAAGAACAGCGTAGAATATAATAAGCTTATAATAAAATAAAAAATTATTATGTCTATGTTGTATAAATAAAAATGGTTGGTTTATTACTTAACGAAGTTAAGATTCTATGTCGATTGGACGTATAATAGCAGCGGGGCGACTTCTCATTTTAAGTACATTGAGTACATGACATGTTATTAGTTCTTGGTAATTTTAAATAATTCAAAAAATTCTATATGAATGATAAAGGGAATAAAAAAAGTTTAACCGCGTCTATATTGCATGGATCCAGTATTTAAATAGGTAAGCAGTAGACTAATTTTGATAATCTGTATGTGCATTCAAATTATAATCTATGTGTAATGGCGGTTTTCGGCTTGTGTTTCTTGTGCTAAGTCGCGGATGTTTGGTTATATTAATTTGTGTTGAATCGTTGTTTTCATTCAATAATTGTGAGTGTCATCTCTACTTAATTAAAGCTGAAACAGTTTAGTGGTTTATTTATATACTTATACAATTTGTCAAAATTGCAGGCAATGCGTCGTCGAAGTGATAAAGCAGCTACCAAAAAGGCAAAAGCATCGCCAGAAAAAAAAGAAAAGGAAAAGCCAGAAAAGTTGAAACGAACCAGAAGTAGGCGTAGAAAACAATCTTCTTCATCTGAAAATGAATCGGTCGAAGAAAGCGTTTCTAAACAAACAATCGAAGTTTCTGAACCCGTAACTGAAATAGCCCCGGTTGTTGCAAAGGAAGAGAGTCCAGAACAGTCTCAAGAACAAGTTTGGCACGTAAAAGCTGCTGATACTTCTGGCGATGGAGGAGAGATACAAAAACTGAAAATATGTTTGACTCGTCCACCATCCACTCCTGAAAGAGTAGACAGGTCTCCTCGGAGCAAGAGAAAGCATTCGCGCGCTACCAGTTCTAGTGATACGCCTAGTGTTGAAAGTGAAGAGAAAAAGAAACCGAAACATCGTACTAGAAGGTTTACAGCAGAAGCGAAAGATTCCCTTGAAAAAAGTTCAACAGTTCAAAGTGATGAAATGGAGAATGAGAGTCAAGCTCAACCTTCAACTAAGTCCGATTCAGATATAAGTCAAAGTAATGAATCAAAAGACACGAAGGAAATTACATCATATGAGACGCCAATGTCTACAACAAATGACGATAAAGAAGAAAAAATGGATACGTCAGATACGGTTAAAAGTGAATCATTAGATCAAGATAAAGATGCACAGGATAAAATATCTGATGCAGATACAACTGTAGCATCTCCAAAACAGCAAGAAGAGGTGCCTGCTTCTCCAGAAATGAAAAGTCCAATGAGGAAACGGAGCTCCTCAGTTGAGAAATCAGAGGTTCTGGAATTGCATGCTGAGGACAGTAGGTGTGAATCATCTGATTTTAATGAACCTCAGGAAGAAGACTCTAAGGACATAATACAAATAAGTGTAAAGCCAAAGGATGAAGAGATCACAGAAGATTCTACTAAGGTAAGTATTAATGAAGCTGAAAATGAAGTTTCAGGGAAAACTGAGTCTACTGCTGAGGTTCAATCTACTGATACTAAAAATGATGTTGTAGAGGTAAGCAAAGAGGAAACAAAATTAGAATCTGTCAACACACAGGAGATGTCCAGTGCAGAAGCAATGGAAGTTGAAGATAATAAACAGAATACATCAGTCGAGAGCAATGAAGATTCTAGCAATGCGGGAAAGCCGAGCAATATACAGGAAACTGAAGAAAACAAAATAGAACAAAAGAATAAAGAAGAGATTCAAAAAGACATAGAAGTTGCTAAGCCCTCTGAGGAAATTGCAAATGGCCAAGCAACATCTATAGTAATCAATAGAAAGCGGCGATGGGGCTCTCGCCCCAGTAAACTAACAACCCAAAAGTCATTAACAATATCAACTGACATTTTAAAAGAAATAATACCTGATGTGAAACCAGCAGAATTCGAGGAAGTTATTGAGGAAAGAAAACATAAAAGAATTGAAATTCCTGAAAGGATTGAGAGACCAGTATTGCCCAAAATTGTAATTGACAACACAGAAAATGTGGAGCGCAACAAAAAAGATTCTGACGAGAAAGAAAATTCTGGAGAAAAGAAAACTTCAGATTCACATTTAGCATCATCTAGGAAAATATCAATTGTTAAGGACAATGACAGCATTATTGCCCGACCACCGAGTCCACCAAGGCATAAGCAGTCAAACATTTTGTTTATAACAAATTTGGTCAGACCTTTCACATTACCGCAGCTTAAGAATTTGTTGCAAAGGACCGGAAGGATTACTGAAAATGGCTTTTGGATTGATAGAATCAAGTCAAAATGCTTTGTTATATATGAAAATGAGGAGTAAGTATATCTTGTTAGAGGTGTTGGATATTTATTTGGAATTTATAGCACATTATTCTAACACAAATATTCTACTTTCAGTCAAGCGGTCGAAACAAGACATGCTCTTCATGGGGTGACTTGGCCAGTATCAAATCCTAAAACCTTGCAAGTTGATTTTTCTACCCAAGAGGAATTTGATAAAGCAAAAGCAAATGAAGATACAGATAATGCTAAAGCATCCACAATCCCAGGAACAGTAGAAGATTGGCTTCGGGAACAAGATATGAAAAGAGAAAAGGGAGAAATTGTCACTGTAAGTATTAAATACTAAAGTTTTGTGTATTGTCAATCCAGAAAGTAAATTTTATAAAACATGTATGCCCTGGTAAACTTGTAGAGCAATCATTTAAAATTTCTAATATCTGTAATTTGGTTCCATATTCGACATAGCTATGCAGTATGCACTACTTATATTCAAATTTTTAAAATTTTTATAAATATTAAGATAGAAGGAATATTCTTATGAAAAGAAAAAACATACCAGCGTAAAAGCTGGGATGAACTGCTAGTAAATAGTAAAATATATAAATAAATTATAATATTTGCTTTAATGTGTTTTACAAATTCTAATCTAATAATTAAATCAGTTCAATATATTCTTCAATTGCATTGGTTTTCAAATATGGTAATAAACACAGTTCCATAATTAGAGAACAATATTCTATGAAGATTAATGACAATAATTTAGTTCAAATCAATGTCCTGAATATACTTATTTAATTATGTCATTATTCCCATTCCAAAGTAAAGATTCTAATGAGATTGTAAAGATTCAAATCTATACTAATATTATAAAGCTGAAGAGTTTGTTTGTTTGAACACACTTATCTCAGGAACTATTTATTTATTTATTTATTTATAATACTTTATTGTACAAAACAGAAAGAATAGTTTATACAAAATATAATATGGCACAATGACATTCTGTACAAAAGGCGGCCTTATTGCTAGACAGCAATCTCTGCCAGGCAACCTGGTAGGAAAGGAAATGCAAGAGGTTTTAGGGTTAGTGCAAGAAACTAAAAAATATGTCAGAATATGAGAAAAAAAATAAATAAAATACACATGTTTTACATAAATACTATATAAAAATATATACTCTTACAATAAAATACATAAACTATACTAGATAAACAACTACTGTCTGGTTAGAAAAATTCTTTCAATGTTTGATAGCTTATTTATTGAGAAAGGCTATATATGGGCTATATAAGTACCACAGGCGAAGCCGAGGCGGACCGCTAAGGGTTATATATGAATGGAATGAAGATATTAAAATTGAAATTTCAGGATCGCCCGTGGGAACGTAAAGTGGCAACACGTGAGTGGGACCTGGGCAAAAATGATAAGAATAAAGAAAAGGAGAAGTTCCAAAGGGAAGAGCGCCCACAAGAAAAAAGAAGACATCGCTCTCCTGAAAGAAGTCCAGAACCAGGTATGTTCATTGACCATGCAACCAATTTGGGATAGTAAGAAAAGGGTGAAACATTACCGGTAAATCATCAACGACAATTGAGTATTTATCAGTTTGAGGTTTGAGTTGAGCTTCGGGTATATCAGTTTTTCAAGTATTCGGTTTATACAAATAATCCAAAGTAAGGTAGAAGAACATAGTTCATTTTTGTTTCAACTATTTGTTTCATGTATATTTTTATTCAAATTATTTAAGTATAAAACAAAGTCAATTTCTCTGTTCCTATGTCCCTATGCATGCTTAAATCTTAAAAACTACAAAACGGATTTTGATGCAATAGGAAGGTTTATATTTATAATACCATCTATTAAACTATTCCGAATTGACGCGTGCGAAGCCGCGGGCAAAAGCTAGTTATTAAAATAATAATATACGTTTTTTTTGGGTTACTTAATGAAGATTGTTGTTACTTTAGCGCGGAAGTTCAAGAAGAAGGAAGAGGAAGCGCCAGCTAAACTTTTGGATGATTTGTTTAGAAAAACGAAGACCACTCCCTGTATATACTGGCTACCACTTTCTGCTGAAACGGTAATTATTCACTTATTTATTTCAAATCATATATTTATGTTGAGTCTTCATTGTTAATATTATTTTTCTATGTTTGTAATTGTGTTTACCATTTCAGATTGCAGTGAAAGAGGAGCAACGTAGGCAACACATGGCCGAATATGAGCGACGAATGCAGGAGAACCGTCGCCCGCATCGCAGACATTAGCATGGTCCGTCCCTCAACACTCACATTATCATTACACTGTACTCATCACACACACATACACACACACACGTTTCACACTAACCAGCAATAAAACATTTACACATCCAAATAACCATTCATTGTTTTTTCTTTCTTGCATTCACGTTTCTTTCCAGGTACCTATAGCAATACTGTCTCAAAGACAATTGTATCAAAATAAGGTTTAATTTTTAGAAGATTTCCTTAGATGTATTTAAGTTAGTAATAGATTGAAGCTCGAAGCGGAAGATGCGAGAGTGGAGCTGAATGTTTGAATTTATTTTAACGAAATGTTATAGAAAGGCACGCTCGGAGGAAATCCTATCATTTGATCGGTCGGAGTACCGCGAGCGAGCGCCGACTCGTTGGGAACTGCGGGAGACCACATTGGCCGTCAGTTGCCACGTTGCTGACCATTCGCTGGCATCTATCATGTGTTGTTTCATTCAGCAGCTCCAAGGATCGATTCAGATCATGTATCACGTGTATCGATGGCAATCTTATGATTCAGAGTTTAAAGTCGTTTGACGGAGGACGTAGCGGACGATCTATTTCTACGATTAGTCGACGGACATCGAATGACGTCATTTTATTGGATGCTAAACAAGAATATTCGTTTATTTGTAATATGTTGACTATTTTGGAGTATCGTGCGGAGTACTGGATATATGGAATATGGATGGAGCAAAACTTGAAGTTATTATTGAATGTAGGAAGAAGATATTATAATTTGTATGGGAATATTTCTCGGTTGTAACATTATTCTTTAAATTAATGTTCAATAAATGTTTCCTGTGACAGATTTTGTATTTTATTTTCTCATCTTTCCTTAAATACTATTTAAACTATTAAACAACTCCAGAAAAAATATAGTAGACTAGTAATAATAGTAATTAGTATTTTTTATCATACACATTCCACCAGTTTCCCAAGATTAGAAAGATAAAGTTTGTGGATTATTCTTCTTTTATCAGTTAATATCACTTGTACTGTATTATAGGACAGTGGGATATTTAACAGTATGTCAGCAGCAAATATGCCAATACGTGTTTGCCTACATGCTTTACGTTCTTAATTAATTTTTCCATCGTAATACCTCAAGAGATGCAGTTTTTGGCATTATAATTGACACATTAATATATTCAACAGATAGCTTATCAACACGGCCTAATGACAAGGCTTTAATAATATTACACCCATTTATCGGTATCGAGAGATAATATACAGTATCTTGGGATAAGAGGATAATTCTTATGATAGGTTTATGGAGCAGTTGCGTTGACGGCGTATTACCGTCAACCACAGAGTTGTGATTATAAAATGGTAAGAAAATAAGCAAATACATCTATTTTCTACATATTGAATCGCTTAATTCAATTTGTTTTAAAGACCCATATCTAAATATTACCATCCTAAAAAAAACATGCATTATGATTCTAAAGAGCAGAAGTTATTTTATTATCCTTGTTTTAATCTTATCAGACTATAACTCTTATTTGGTTAAAAAGTTGTGTTGTTGGAATACTTTTACTTTTTAAACTAAAGCCAAAACGTAATTTTTTTATAACTAAGCTTTAAAGTATAAACAACAAATAGTGTGATAGTAGTGAAAGTCAATACAATTATTACATTTATGATATGATAATATTATGTATCCGATATAATATTGAACCATATGAAAACAAAAATGGTAAGAAAAAGATTAATAATATTATTAAACATGGTTCCTAGCTGGGTGTTTGGTGCATCTGTGTGGCACTGCTGGCATGCGCCTCAGCCCAAAATCCGTTTACTCTCGAAGAATTCGTCTCTGGACAATTCTCCCAGACAGGATTCACAGGGAGATGGATTTCTGGTGAGTTTTTCAACAACTTTTACAATATGTATTTCTATTATTCCATCTAATACCGGCTAGGAACCTGTAACACTAACAGTGTTACAACTGGTATTAATGGGCGGCGGTCCTTACTTAACACTAGGTGGCCTATCGGCCTGTTTTTGTTCTGCTATAAAAACAAAAAAAAAATGTACTTACTGTGCAACCAACTCCCAATAATACGACTGATGGCAGATAGTACAAAAGAAATAATAAATCTATCTTCATCAACTTCTATAATATAATTACAATTAAAAATTACGATTTATTCTTTCAAATTTGCATAAGCGTACATAAAAGGTGCTTACATAGTTGGTTTTACAGTTTAGTTTTCCGCCCGCGGCATCTTCTTTTCCTTAGGTATACAATTAGTCGGTTCTATCAATAAAGCGTGTTTTTAGTGTAAATATATAACTGTATTTTATTATTGTTATAAGATCGCAATATTTTTATTAGGCGATAACTTTTTCAAAAATAACTGGAATCTTTTCTCAGTACTCCTTTATTTGAATTTGTTTTATGTTGTAATTTCAGACACGGAATTCACCTTCACTATACCAGGGGAAGCCGGTATTAACGTTTTTGACGTGCCAACCTTGCAAAGTAGGGTGCTTGTATCCGGAGAACTTATGGTTTGTAAAATCCTCTAACAATATACCATCTATTATTTGATGATTTGATATTTACACTGAGCTAATATGATGTTATTTTCAGGGTTTTCTTAACACAAGCAACCCAATACTATCAGCGGATAGACAGTACATTTTAGCACCCAGCGAAGTCGAATCTGTGAGTCCATTACAATATTATTTCGGAAGTGTAATTTCTATTATCGAATTATTATTCTTTATTTTAAATTTAGTTGGCAAATATTTTTTACCACCTTAGCTTTATGATCATTAATTTCATTTAACTATAATTCGATCAACCCATGAAAACCATATCCGTTATCCATAGTGTCCACTATTATAAAAAGCCATATAATATTAGATATCATTATCGATTAGTTATTGTATACTGTATAGAAGTAAATAATATCGTAGATAAGATTAAATTATTCATTTATTACCCAAGGTTTTATCAAACTTCGAATTCATGGATTTCTTCGTGATATAGGTTCCTCCCTATAAATTATTTAAATCCGGGCTTGTAGTGGCAAAGTACAAGTTGAACTATATAATATAATCGATTAATTTTAAACAGCTCTAAGCTTCGTTATTTGTATGACCCTAATTTAAATACCCATTTCTAATTTAGAATTATTTTACAGCTGTGAAACAACGATTAGTTTAATTGTTGCATATATTTCAATTATAGATAACATATAATGTTAATGAACTATATTCATCCCGTTAAGATAATGAGATAAGCTATTCGCAGATACATTTTTTTGAGTGGGGATAGCTACATTGACCATACATCATCTGTCGTCCTTAAAGTACTGCTTGGTCTACTAACAAACATCATGTTATAAATGTCCTTACGTACACGTGGTATAAATATTACATGAATTTTAGGTATATCGCTATTCGACAACAGCTCGTTTTGCACTCTACGAAATTGCCACAGGGTAAGTAAATTTATAGCATTAAATAATGTTGAAATATCTATTTCTCCAGAAAGAATTACTTTAAGTTTATATTTGCCATATGTTATATATTTACTATTATTTTCATGCCAATTATTAACAATTGGAATTGTATAATAACCATTTTGCAGTGATGTAACTTATATAGCAGACCACCAACGCCTTCAGTTGTGTATTTATGGAGGTGGTCACTCACTTGCATACGTGCTTAACAATAATTTGTATTACCTGCCTGAAAACTCCAATCAATCAATCCAGATTACCTCTGATGGTATTCCCGGAGTTATTTATAATGGACATACTGATTGGGTGTACGAAGGTAAGAAGTAAAAATGCTTTATCTATAACCAGTATTTTAAAGTCAGAAGTGTGATGATTGTACTGAATCGATAAAAAAGGAAGACTGTTAAATTTTTCCTTAATCCTTTTATCTCCCTGCTCTGTATAGGGCATGAAAAATATGTACATGTTGTCTGATAAATTTATTCCACTTCCATTTTCCTGGCTATGCTGGAAACCGAAGCATAGTATAACATAGCATAGCAATCTTTTCTAAACTCTACTTATAATTATATATGTACCTATAAAACGATCAGTATTGACTATAACATCCTGAAATCAAATTGGTACAGTTGTAGAATACTTAAACAAATAGACTTGTAATTTAAATTCCGATGTCGATACTCAAAAGATTGAAGAATCTGAATTAAATCATGAAAATAATATATTACTATGCATTTAATATTCATATAAAAAGCAAATAACATTTTGAATTAATTTGTTAAACGATGGATTTAATGTTTTATAACATTTTCTTTTTATTTTCAGAGGATGTAATGTACACGGGGCAAGCCACGTGGTTCTCTCCCGATGGAAAATACTTAGCTTTCGCGAGCTTCAACGATACGCTCGTTGAAACTTATTCTTACTACTACTATGAGGACAAAAGCGACCCTGAAGATTTGTATCCAGAATTAGTTGATCTTAAATACCCGAAGGTTAATAACAAGTAATAAATTAGATTTTTAATAAATTATCGTAAAATATTATATGTATATCCTATATTTTAGGTTGGGCGCATAAATCCCACTGTAACGCTTCGTGTTGTTGACTTAAGTACGATTCAAAATAATGTAAATTATATCGTAATGGAGGCCCCAGAAGAAGTGAGCGATGATCACATTCTGGGTGGTGTGACCTGGCCTACAGAAACAGAAATTGCAGCTCATTGGTTGAACAGACGTCAGAATCAGACTGTACTACGGATTTGCAACATTCAGACATTAGTTTGTGAGGTACATTGATATACTTAATTATTAGATTACCAATAACACGAAAATATATAGCCTATTAAACATGAAAGATTTTCCTTGCCCAATCCTCAATAATAACAATTCTTAATTCAGATATCAAACATTACTGACTGAGAAAATTTTAAATATTTTTTAGAATGAACATCGCGAGCAGCCAAATGGTTGGGTGCCTATTGCGTTACCACGCTTCAGCAGTAAAGGAGATTACTACGTGTCCACCCGCTGGTCGCTGCAGCAGGCCGATGGGAAAGTGTGGCAACACTTGTATGTTACGATGAGAGTCAACGGCACTTTTGTGTCTAGTTCTGTTACGCCGGGAGCGAGGACCATTAACTCTTTTGTTGGCCTCGATGAAGAGAATTTGGCATTGTAAGTGGAACCAAGAATCTGTTTACGTTGATTAATTGATTTTTATTTTGTTATCTATATGTTCGTATTGTAACTTTGGAACGGTGCTAAAAACTTCATTATATAAACCTTCTTTGAAAGAAAATCTTCACTTCCGATGTTCTCAAAGTCTAAATTCCTCCATATTGATCCGAGTCCACAATTCAAACACGTAATTCATCATACTGAAATCAAAGTTTTCTTTGATTTTCTAGCAATTAAATAATACTAATATATTGTACAAATCGCGCCATAATTGAAACCTCTGCAGCTATTACACAAGCACAGTGGAAGGTCGGCCGTGGCAATCAGGAGTGCACATAGCGGGCTCCAGGATTGGCTGCCTCAGCTGCGATATAAAGCTTCCGGACAATGGCGCCTGCACCTGGGCCACCGCCACCGCCAGCCACCGCGGCTCTTACTTGACCATCACGTGCAGTTCCACTAACGAGCCATCTGCTACTTACATCTATCATCCGTTGGTAAGTAGAATGTAGTGTTTGATGTGTGTTTGGACACGGTTCAAGTGCAGAGTAAATAGGTACTAGTTTCAGGTATTTATAAACCTATATCTAATAGACGGAACTAGATTATCAAAATACTGGTTCTTGCTTTGAAATAATTTAATTATTTACAGTGTTGATAAATTGATAAGGAGTATCTTACATCATAAATTTATTGATATACTTTTATTTATATAATAATATCTTGCTATTAACAATTTCAGAACAGAACCATTCTGTACACTTGGGAAACCAATGAAATTGTTCGTGAGCGTCTAAAGTCTAAAGTTAAGCCAAACACGTTTATAACAACAGTACCGCTGCAAAATGGCCATCCCGCGCCAGTGAGACTCTTCCTGCCTCCAGGACTCGATCAAAGTGATACACAGACTAAATATCCCCTGGTGTACTACGTGTACTCTGGGCCTAATACTAACACAGTGTTCGATACTTTTACCGTTGGTAAGTGGCGTTACTACACTTATTATCTTGATTTTCGATAAGGAAGTTTAAAATGTACATATAGAAATAGATTGTGATGTGCATTGTTCAAAATTATGGGGTACTAGCTGCTCCCCGCGATTTCACCCGCGTAAGTCCATATCCCGTAGGAATATCGGGATAAAAAGTTGCCTATATGTTATACCACTTGTCCAGCTGTCTACGTACCAAATTTCATTGCAATCGGTTCAGTAGCTTTTGCGTGAAAGATCAATAAACACACACACACAAACTTTCGCATTTATAATATTAGTTGGAGGAAGGTTGAGACTATTAGTGTTTTTTTTTTATACCACAATTAGGGTTGATTATAATACGTTTATTTATAATATTATTTTTTTATTACTTATTATCACAGAATTAAATAATGTTTTTTGTTTTCATGATCAGGATACCACTCATACTTGGCCACGAGTCGCAATACAATTTACATGTTAGCCGACGGTCGTGGGGCTGGACTCAACGGGCAAGACATTTTGTATTCCCTTAACAATGCACTTGGAACTGTCGAGGTTGAGGACCATTCTGTCATTTTAAAGTAAGTAGCTATAATGCGATCCAAGTCCAAGTAAGACTTTTATTTATCAAATTTCATTTGGATAATGCTTTATGTATGTTTTATTTTTGAGTATGTATAAATGAATGTAGGGGTGAAATCTTGCAACTCAATTTTGAAGCAGATATAAGGTTTTCAAGCGATTGAGCTAACATTTTCTATACACGTTCAGTTTTAATGACTATGCATGGTAAACTGTGTTTTGTCATTCTAAATCTGATGGCGAACTAATTAGTTAAAACATATTTACATTTTCTGTGTCGAGTAAGTATCGAAGTTAAAAATAATTCATATAGTGCACGAACAGAATCTGATAGTTTAATTTTAATAACATTTTTCTGACTATTAAGCACATGGAATTTTAAAGACTGTTGTTTTACGGTTAAAGACATTTATTTCTCTAAAGATTACATTTTAACCAATGAAGTTATAAATTAAGTACCATAACTAATTAAAAATTGTAATTGAACGAATCACTTATTTGACCATCAAAAACGCAAGTAATGCTCTCTTCTGTACAACTCGTTTAACGCATACAAATCACCATGATTAGTCATATATATATTGCCTATTGTTTGTTAATAGGCAAGTGCTAAGCCGCTACGGTTACATAGATCCCCAGAGGGTGGGTATTTGGGGCCACAGCTACGGTGGTTACGCGACCCTTCTCACTCTGCTGCATGATGATGAGCACCTGTTCAAATGTGGGGTTTCTGGTGCACCTGTCACTTCGTGGTTATACTACAGTGAGTGTATTTATTAATCATAATAATGTATGTGTATTTATTAACATGTATATAACATGTATGTAATAAAAATAATGAAAAATATAATGTTTTATACGACTGGATCATAGCCTAAGAAGCCCCCTGTAATGATAATAGTTTACTATCATAATTATCTAGCGTATTGGATAGTCTGGTTGTCCCAACACTATGAAAATAGAGTTATGTTTCTGCACTTATGTTTAATTAATGCGTTCCTTTTAATCTTCTCAAATAAAATTCGATAAGACTCCACTTGATTTGTTACCAACTATGTTCTGTTTTTCTTCGAAGCATATATGCCGTTCTGTTCTATTCTGTTCGCAGATACAATGTACACAGAGCGGTACATGGGTCTTCCGACCGCTGAAGACAATTTGGCGGGCTACGAGCGCGGTGACGTCACACTGCTGGCGGAGAAACTTCGCGGACACGACTTCTACCTCATGCACGGGAATGCGGACGACAACGTCCACTATCAAAACGCTGCGAAACTCATGAAGGCGTTGCAAGAATTGAATATACCTTTCGAACAGATGGTATGTGATTTTTTTTGTGCTGGAAAAAGTTCTAATATAATGAGTGTTGGAAATACATAGATAATTCTACTAAATAAGTAGTAGTAGGGGATTACCGTGACGTTACGAAGCATTAATATTTCCGTTTGGGAAAAAGACGTCTTGCGCCGTCACTTTCTCACAGATCGTTGTTTATGATTTTTGTTATTTTAACGAATAAAATACTTTGAAAAGAAATGATATCACTATTACGAGTAGTGGATATATGAAGCTTAAAGCTGTTAACAATAATTTTCCTTAATAAATCTCTTCAAAATACACTTGACAAGAACTCATTATAATAACGTGTCCAATAAGTCTGAATGTGTAAAGTGAATATGTTTTTTTTTCAGTCGTATCCAGACGAAGCCCACAGTTTGAGGGGTGTCAACATGCACAGATACAATACAATGAATCGTTACTGGGAGAAATGCATACAAGTCCCCGGTGAAGTGGGAGCGTAATTTTAATTTTAAAAATTAATCAAATTTTATATATTATTAAAACAGTTTTGTTACAGTTCTGGTTTATTTTTGTATAGTATAATGTTTTCATACCGGTCGATCTAGAAATAATAGACGACCATAGAAAATGTTTTGTTGGACTAAAAAGCATCGTCTGACCAATTTTTTTTTTTACTAAATCAGATAAAATTCTTGCAATTTCTCACTAACACCTACACATAAATGAGTCTGTAAATACATATTTCTAAACATATTTACAACTTTATAATAGGATATTAAACTTTAAAATATTTTTGAGTTTAATTGTAATCTAGGTGAAGTGCGCACTTTGGCTCAATCTATCAGCTCAATATCCGTGGCCATAAAAGGAAGTCATTTCGAGTAATGGTATCCGTGTGAACAAGTTTTTAATAGAATAATTGCCTTATATTCGTCGTCCTTGGAACTAGCAAAGTTACTTTTACTTCCACGTGTTGTGTCTACTGTGGATAATGCGATAAATCTGATCACGGTGCTTGAATTTGATCACTTATTTCGTCCATGAATGTCCGACGTGTATGATAAGGAAATCGTATTTTAATAACATGTTTCAATTTGTGAATACTGAAATACACGCTTTATATAAATATGTGGTGAGGCGTAAATATTATTTATAATGAAAAACAGAGGAAAGTTTTTTGGCAGGAATAACACACTAAGTTAATAATATTGCCTACATAAAAATAATGATTATAAAGCTCCTTCGGGGCATCGGCGGTATTTATAAGTGTAAGTATATAGGATTACAAGGAAAGACACAATTTCATAGCAGTTATGTTATATACAATAAAATAATGAGTAAGAAGGGTGATGCAATAACACATATATTATAGTATTAATAAGGCTAAGGATCTTTAAAAACTGTCATTTTCAAGTAATGAACAAGAATTCTCTTTTTTGAGTAGGTAAGTATATGATATAATTCAAAGGTTTGTTAATTTAACCAAAGTGTAGACTACTATATATATATTTACCTTTAAAATCTGCATACATTATCAAAACATCAAAGCAAAAATATCCATGACATACCACGGTGGCCCCAATAGCCCAAGCCCTATGACCTTCAACTTATAAAGGATATGGATGATCACGATTGCCTTCTCTTTGTGTCACTATAATATCCGATATACGCAATCGCTGGGAGCAGAGGTTGGCGCCCGCCAAAGTGAAAGGGAGATCGGCGATGATTATACAATAGTATTACATGACCACGCGGTGCTTAGTGTGCATAATGATAGCAATAACAAATAGTAACCATGCTTTTATTGGAACTCTGGGATATATGTACCCATTTTACTAATGTTATTTAACTATTAAAGTACTTTTTCTTCAGTTTTTAAAGTTTATTAATCTTTGCAAAACTTCTTCCAAATAAACAGTATTATTATTGCAGTATGGTGAGAAAAATACACAATAGGTTTTATTAATTACATTTTTTTGTAATAAAATGCGATTCTCCAACATGCCAAAAAAGTTATTATTGATTGTTTATTCTTCGCTATATACACGGTAGCCAGGAATTGATTGCAGCATGCCTCTCACCAACAATATGGCATGTAATATTCAATGCATTGTTAAACGCCTGACACATATTATAAAGCGTATAGTTTTAAAACTATTAATGATTTTTTTATTCATTGGATAAATAATGTATATTTTGCCCGATTAAAAATTAACTAACTAACCTAATAAGTTTGAAAAGTAAACACCTTCAATGAAGATAAAAAGACTAGCCGTGTAGACTAGTACTTTTTGTTATTTAAAGATATTATTCTAAACATCGTCCTCTGCTCGTCCACTTATCGTTTCTTTTTAATTCCGATTATACTCGGAACAACTGTTCTTTAAAGACTCAATAATTAAACTCAAACGGTCTAAGGTTTATTTATATTAATAATAATATTTGCTATTATATAGTATTATGATATCTATGATAGTATTTATATTTTTTCTACTAATTGATAATTGAAACCGGAGTAGATAATAACTCGCGCTATTTACAACCAGGGTTTATCACATCGTCAAGATACGACTTATTTGCACTTGCACTATAATCGTATCATTAACTCTTGACGTTATGTTGTATTAAAATATCAAATACGATACCTATTTACTTCAATGAACCTTCATTCTATTGGAAGGTACAGTGGTATGCGCGAAATCGTTGGAACCAAGATGTCTGAGGTTCGTTACCTACTATATTAATTTTTGAAATTGATCACAGGTCCACTCAGATTGAAGATCTATTTCGTAACGGACTGGTTTACAAAGCAGCTTTTCACCTCAATTGTTACCAGACATGACAATGTTCAAATGAAATCTTGTTTGTAGTTATTTGTAGAACAGTAATGTTCACATATTCCTTCTTTGAATTGATTGTACTAAAATAAATTCTACAAACAAGAGAAATATATGAGCAAGCAGTAGTCAAATAACTACAAACTAAGGAATACATTTCATTGGCAAGCAAACTCCAAGTCAAAAGATCTGACCTCGTTGGCACACTGGCGCTTCTAGTGCATAGTCAAATATGACGAATAGTCCATATGAGAGCAGTAAGTGTTTTATATAGATAGGTACATAATATTATACTTACTATTAAAATATTACATTACGATACATGGAATTTTAATGACCTATATTTCTGGAATATGTAGTAAATGCAACAAAATAGGTATATCTGTCACGAAAAGATGATAAGATGATAATTGTTAATGTCCTTATTGTCGTTTAGAAATGTAAGAAACAGTTTTCTCTTCTGTCTTAGTTTTTTATAGTGTCATAAAACATGTTGTAAAGTAACATTTTCAATAGTTAATATTAATTTATTTTATCGATTCTAGCAGGTGCGAATTTGATTATGGAATAAGTATTAAGAATTCAACATATTTCGTTTTACCTACGACAATAATTATTCTCAGTGACTATTTTAATATAAGAATAGCAGGATCAAAATAACAATGAATAAAAATATCTGTAAGTAGGCATTCTGTATGACATCGATTGAATATTTTTAGTAGCAGCTCTGAGTCAATAACATGGAGGTACATCCCGGCCGATTGATAAACAAAGTATCTACTTATTAGTCATTAGTGAAGCCCTGTATGTATTTATTTTGTTTTATCTCATTTTTTTTAAATTGGGTTATTAATTTATGAATCATTCAATTGGGAACGATACTCTATTTAGGCTAAAGTTCATTGGCATCGGTTCATGCATATTACTTCATATGTTAGTATTTTTTTTTTGTTTTATTTATGTCACCGTTGGCAATGGAGCTGGTGGGTCGCCTGATGGTAAGCGATACCACCGCCCATGAACATTTGGAGAGGCATAAGGTCGTTTGCAGACCTTACGTCTCTAAAAATGGATTGCCGACTTAAAATTGGAAAGGGATTAGGAAAGGATTGATTAGAGGAATGTAGGAAAGGCATGGAAAGGGTAAGGAAAGGGATATGGACCTCCGGTATATAGTATTACAATATATTGTGCTAAACCACTTCATAATTATTCGGAAAGCGTTCTCTTTGGCAAAGTCATAATATTATGCGATAGTGACCTTGACTCGACGACGGATTGTTTCGCAAACGATAAGAAAAATATTGTATAGGAGGTGAAACTTTACTCGGTATGTAGGTAATGCAACAAGCCACACTAACGACATCGTGTCTGTGAGAGATTTAACTATATTTACGGATCTTAATTGCAGACTAATTAGTAATTAAAGTAAAGTCCCGTGTCCCCTAGTGGAGTATGGGGCAGATGATGTTTGAACATCTGTTTCACTGATCGATTTTCTTTACGGACAAGTAGGGGATTAGCCTTCTGTGTCAGACCGAGAACTTTTTATTGTGTATCCTCACCGCGAATTGAACCCAGGAACCCCCGGTTCTACGCTCACGCGTTAACTACTGTGCCAAAGAGGCGCTCAAATTATCTACACAACACGTTTTAATTTATTTTCGTAAAGTGATTTGAAACTAGTCACGGACAGGGCTAGAAAATTGGTATCCACTACGAGCTATTTTTATTCTGTTAGAGCTAACAAACGAGCTGGTCTCTATGGTAAGCAATCACTAACTATCCGTTAAGATTTAAGGCCTCTGCAAATGTGTTGCCGTCTTAATCTGGTCAAAATCGTTCCAAAGCAAAGGTATTGTGTCAATAAACATACGACCTACTTACATATGACCCTTTAAGATTAAAAGTTATTATACCTAAACGTTGTTTTAATTTATTATTAAAAATATTAACTTAACGAACTCTATATGCCTTACCCCACTTGCGTGTAAAATACCTAGTTAGCAGCACATTTACTAGCTCATTCTCTTTTATGGTATTTATTTGAATGGATATTACTCTCATTCATTCTGATAACATTAATTTAAGGTTGTTTTTTTAGTAATATACATTTGTTATAATTTAAGATTGAAATGTTTTGTTCTCAGATTTGATTTAATATGTAGGTTATTTTTGGCACTGTTAAACGTACAAATACGTTCTGTTTATGTTATATAATATAAATACATAAATCTTTACGTCAGAGCTCGTCGAAATGTCAGTAGGTAACTCGTAAGTGTAGTAAAAACCACTGGAGATTCATAATTGCCTTTTAATTTCATCAACTTAGAAATGTAAAAACCGCTGATAAAGGTACTGATGTTATTATAGAAGATACTTACTATAATTTAAAAATTATGTATATATATATATATTGTGCTCTTGACCAATATACTCATATAAACTCAAGAACGGCTGAACCTTTTTTTTTTTTTTTTTAAGCCACAGTCGGCAATGGAGCTGGTGGGACGCCTGATGGTAAGCGCTACCACCGCCCATGAACATTTGTAGAGGCGCAAAGTCGATAACAGACCTTACGCCTCTACAAATGGATTGCCGACTTTAAATTGGGAAAGGATTAAGAAAGGATTGGCGAGAGGAATAAACGAAAGGATTGGGAAGAGGAAGGAAAAGGATATGGGCCTAGTATTTCACGGATTTTTATTTGTTGTCTAGATTAAGATAATAAGTGTTTAAAATTTTGAAAAACTTATAAAATCGAAGCGGAGCCGGAACGATCAACTTGTATCTATATAAGTTTAATTTTTAGAAAAATTTTAATAAACAATATCTATATGTACAAAACCTGTGAAGTAGAAATAACGATTTACGGTATACAATTAATTTGTGACGACAGTACTTATTAGCATTCATTCGAATTGCTATTGAAGAAATAATTGTCGTTTAATTAATTTCATAATTACAACCAAGCTTGCCTTGTGTCGAATCACGAATGTATTGACATAATTGAAAACGTGTCCACCGAGTCCACAGTTAAATTATTGTTATTCTGTACGGTATCTTAATATTATATTAGACGCATTGTTTTTTGAGAACGAGAGAGGTAATTTGTCAGCTTTCTGTGCCCTGTCCAGTGCCTTTTTTTGACCACAAAAGGAATCCAATGTGGGAGTTAGGATCTCATGGATTTACTCACAACTATACTTAATACTATACTTAATACCCGATAGTTAATGTAGTAATCGATTTCAACACGAGTTATTATTTTCTAATCAATTATCCGTCTCTGAGATAAACTAAAGCCACACGTTTCTGCTTCATTTTAATATTTATTAGATATATTATTGGTTTACGAATATTTCCGGCTTACGCAGAGATTAATTACATTAAATATATCTCTGTAAGGAGCAGGCAATTTATTAAACAGGCAAATGCATATATTCTTTGTTTACTCTATGATCTGGGTAGTTATTTACCAATGTAGGTACATATAGAATATATCCCAATACGTATTTAATCTTAAACCAAGGAATATGGATAATATTATCCAAATACAAATAATCATTGTTTTTCCACCGACAAAAAAGGAGGGTTTCAATTCGACTTATTTACGACAGAACTCTTGGCTGGGTAAACCGATTTTAATATTTATTTTTTACTTGAAAGCTGTTGCCTCCCGTTTGGTCCAATTAAATTTGGTATATATCTGACAATTTGAATGCGGTTTAGTTTTGTTGATAAAATAATTATTTAACAAACGCTAGTGCACTGTCATTACTTCATTATTCCGTAAAAGAAGGTATCTAACTAATTAAAATTCCAACTTTTTGGAGTAAATTCAGACTTAAGATAAGTATAATTTGTTGAAACAAGTTAATTTTTATTTTATTTTTTTTTTTCAGCAACCTGTAGTACAGTTAAAAGATCTTAAATAAATTAAAACTACTGCCCATATAAACCACCACACAGCACACATCTGGACTGACTTCGTGGACAATGATGTAACCTACGAATAATACATTATATTGTGAGTTAAGTTAATTCAAAAGTATTGAAATAAATATTTACATAATAATGTATCAATCAGAGCGTGGCCGAGTGACACCGAATGTCAACCGCCTTCGTTTTTGTTCCTTTAACGATATTAATGAGGTTTGAAACCTTGCAAGATGCATTGTTATGTGGTTGTGTGAAGAAAAATAACTGAGCGCATCCAGTGGGAAATTACTAATATACTACGTAGTATACGAGGATTTGAGACGATGCTATGAGTGGTAGATAATAATTAAATTATGTTATATACATTTCAGGGTAAGACTTGTCTATTTACATAAAAAATCGATTGCTGTTCGTTAGTCTCCCAAAATTTCGAGAATGGCGGTGGCGATTTTGATAATTTTGGCTTTGATCCAATAATAATTGCTTAAAAGAATTAAAGGTTTAAATTTAAAAGTGTCAGAAAATAAGGTAGTGTTCTATGGTATTGCGAAGACCGCTGGTTCATCTGACGCATTATAATTATAAGCTTTTGTATTATTATGTAATAAGATCTCCATTTTTTCTAGAGCCTAGTATCATCAACGGCTCAGTTATGAAGCTCAAACCAGTATCGCATATATATAATCTATAGGCTAATTTTCAGACCATCGACCTCTGCTGGGTGATTGGCTTAATCCTCTCACTATTACTTATCTCACAAAACAGTCATTTGTTTTCTTTTCTCTGGATTTTTATTTATTTATTCTTTATCACAGATATGTAGTGAAAAATTTAAAGAGAGGGTTAATGTACTAAATGGTGGCTTTATTGCTCAAAATCAATCTTTAAAAGGTAATCCGGGTCGAGAGGAATGTTATATATGTTTTTTTTAAAGAAAGCACGTGACTATTTCCAAGAAATGCCAATTGATTTTTAAGACAGTTTTTGTACATGAGTTTAGCGTAAAACTTCGCTAAAAATGGAAGATAATATGATTGTTTACGTCTTTTAAAATCCGATACATACAAACACAAAATAAATCCGTCGCACGGTATGCGCGCGCGCAATGTCCATTGCCCAGTAAGTGATCGTGCGCCGTGGTGTTTGGTTGTGTGTGATGTAACGTACTTGTGATGACTACATACTTGAACCACTTAACTTATTAATCTCGCTGTGACTTGTGCGCCCATTCACGTAAAAATGGTGAGTATTAAACAAAAGAAAAATTTAATGAAGTAAAACGGAGGGAAAATGCTGGCAATCGTATGACTAGATTGGACTTTGATTGAAAAAGTGCTTGTTAAATTTGTTAAATTCGTCCTGGATACTAATGTCAACAAATTAATGAAACAATTTAATTTACGTGAAGTTCATAATTGGATATTTAACGTTCTCATTTAGATATTGCATTGTTATGATTTCATGCTTTATGACCTTAATGAAATGATGAAAGGCACATAAGCGATCTATTAAACAATAAACTACATTTATTGAAGTCCGGGGATTTTATATTTATCACGAACATATGTATATTGCGAGATAAATTTAAGTTTACTAAATGATTTGTCAACAAAGTTACAGAATTGAATTGTCACCCAAAAAAAGATTTTACAATTTCAACATTTGCCTTGCCTTGCGGCACAAAATCAATTACCACCATACCTAATAAAATACGCATTAAAAATAAATTATTTTTTTGTTACGATAAAGGAACTTACATACTTTATCGAGACTACAACGTATGATCAAAAGGTTATAGGTAACCCCGGCTTAGAAAGTAAAAAAAGAAAAACAGTTTATTGCAACAAAACGCTTCGCTAGAATAACTTCAAACCAGTACAACTTAAAACTAAAATGTAACAGCGTGGCACTAGAGAGGAGATTCATCAATATATGCTGTGTGATGCATCTGCAAAGCAGACACCGCGCTGATTAGGTATTATGAGTAGTCTCCTTGCATATATCTTCACTTAAAAGTGAAATACTTTGTTTAGAGTTTGATAAACGGTGGCCGAACTAAGAGGTGGTCAAGGGTGATAATGGATAAGGTCTTTAATTTGCCGGCAATGTGTTTTAACTCTAACGTTATCATCACATAGTATAAAACATAGTCGCTCTCCGACGTCTGTGCCTATATGCTTAGATCTTTAATAAGGCAACAGATTTTGATGTGGTTTCTTTTAATAGATAGATGATAATGATGATGATGATTCAAGAGGAAGTTTTATACGTAGTATATAATAGTAATAAATCATGGAGGTATTATTACACCGGTGCGAAGCTGGGGCAGGACGCTACTATATTCATAAACCCATAAATATCTAAAAAAAAAACAAATATCAAACTATTAGTTTCGTAAAGTTTAAGTGATTATTTTTGTATTTTCGTCTTATCAGTATTCAGTTACAATCTTTATTTGCAAGTGACAACACGTTCTCTCTTGATTTGGTACAGTTCTAAAATTTGAAAAAGTT